>NC_081560.1:127740119-127837700 GCF_022355385.1 Mustela nigripes
TTCATTTTTTCCCTTGCTTCCCTTGCCTTTTGTGTTGTTCCTAGGAAGATGTTGCTGCGGCTGAGGTCGAAGAGGTTGCTGCCTGTGTTCTCCTCAAGGATTTTGATGGATTCCTTTCGCACATTGAGGTCCTTCATCCATTTTGAGTCTATTTTTGTGTGTGGTGTAAGGAAGTGGTCCAATTTCATTTTTCTGCATGTGGCTGTCCAATTTTCCCAGCACCATTTATTGAAGAGGCTGTCTTTTTTCCATTGGACATTCTTTACTGCTTTGTCAAAGATTAGTTGACCATAGAGTTGAGGGTCTATGGTTAAGGCATTCTTAAAACTTCACGCATTCAGCTCTTTACTCTCCTTATCCTGAGGATAAGGCTGGTTGTTGGGGCATCAGTGAGTCTTCTCATACATGATACATTTATTTCTGTGTGTCGGGATGGTGGTTGACAAAGCATTTCTTAAAATGCTCCACCCCTACCTCCTGGATATTCTCCAACCCAATTGTCACCCTTTCTGCAAATTCCTCCCTCAAAGGATCCTTAAGCACCTTGCAGACTGAAACTCTGAGGCACTGCAGTCACGTCACCCGGAATAACAACCAGGTTTGCACATTCAGTCCATGGCAATTACATCCTCGCTGCTGTCTGGATGACAGCAGAGATGAGAATTCATGGATTGTGAAATGCACCCCAGTTCAGGGAGATTTAAATGTGTAAGGTAGTTTGCCATGTACAACTGAGGAAATATGATATTCATATTCATTTCTCGCTAATCAACCATTAGAAATAGGAGTCTTCATACAACTCCTATCCTATAATCATAAAATCTAAGGTAATTACTGTGCTCTCAACTAAGTACTTAATAAGGCTGAATACACAACGCTTTTTAAATATCCATGTCTGAGCTTTCACAACCAACTAAAATATGTTAAAATATGTTGGGTTTCAACAAAATGCTTTTTATTACAAGAGTAAGTATAAACATCGCTGGCATTAAGTTTTACGGTGTAACCACATGGTACAAAACATGTCTTTGTTAAGAACCCTGTATACCCATAACTTGTGAATTTGGTACAGATTTTAGTGAAAATGGGTTTCTTTGCTACAATTGTACATCCACCAGTCCTGAGCTCTAACTATATGAGATTTGAGCTGTGTTCATGAATCTAGATTGCTATAGGATCCAAAATTTGCTGTTTGTAGTAATAAAGCATAAAGAATTGAATTGTTTTGCTAAATCTATGAAGGCAGGTATTTCTACTTCTTTTCCCCTGGGGTGGGGATGGGGCAAAATCTGATCTGAGTATTTGAATGATCAAGAGTAAAACAAAGGTTTTTTAACCAATAAAATAAAGGAAAATAGATTTGCATTGGATAAATGTTTACCACAGAGATTCTCTAGAGACTCAGGAACTCAGTTCTAAAGTTCTACCCAGAGAGAACTGGAGACAGTGGCCAACACAGCTAAAAACAAAGGTACAAACTTGGGGTCCCGGAGACTGTCTTGGTTGGGTGCCTGTTTGCTTGCTCTGGCCACAAATGAGTATTTTTTTTTTCAAAAAATACTATTAATTACTTTCAATATTTCAATATCAAGAGATTTAACCTAGAAATCTAGACTTCTGGCTCTTCTTACAGAATTATAGAATGTCTCAACTGCCCCCCATTTATTCATTTATATTACTTCTCTGGCTTTTTAATCGTGAACTTGCTGCCCTGGTTCAAAACAAGCTCTCTCCAGACAACTTTTACCCCTTTATACCAAGTCACATACGATAGTATAAAATACACTCTTAAGTCTGTGTTCTTATTTTTTAGGTTATCTTTTTATTTCTTAAATGTATTACCGGGACGCCTGGGTGGCTCAGTTGGTTGGACAGCTGCCTTTGGCTCAGGTCATGATCCCGGAGTTCCGGGATCAAGTCCCGCATCGGGCTCCCAGCTCCATAGGGAGTCTGCTTCTCCCTCTGACCTTCTCCTCGCTCATGCTCTCTCTCACTGTCTCTCTCTCTCAAATAAATAAGTAAAATCTTTAAATGTATTACCTTTTCAAACTGCATCACTCAGAGCTCCTTCTCTAAATAAACCTCTAAACGTGGTTGCCCCGTAAGAGGACAACTCCCCGGAGGACAGGCCAGCACCCACAGAGCCCAGGACATGTGCTTCAGCTGACTGCAGGTGTCCATGGCTCATTCTGCTGGGCTCCAACCTGCTGGTAACGCACAGAAAGAGACCTGATGTGCTTAACACTAAGCCTTTCTTTCCCAGAGCACCTTTCTACAAATGAGATTTGCTGACTGCTGACCAGCTTCAAAAAGATGAAGCCACAAACTGCAATGACTTGAGTTTTCATAGTCCGGTCAAAGGGAGTCAATGACGTTTTAAAGTATGTGAGATGACAAGAACCACTGTGAACATCATTTAAAAATCTAAAACCCACCCAACAGAAACCGACATTGTCAATGACAGTTGTCAAGGTGTATTCCCAGGTGGACTTTCTCCCACATCTCTGTGTTAGTAAGCTTATTTTCCTGATAAGATCAACTATACTTTACCATCACCAAAACTTCTAGGTGAGTCTCCCAGCAGGAATATTTCCAACATTTTAGTTTTGTATTTCTTCCATTTTTAAATAAGACCTGAGTCCAAAATTCTTACAGAAAAGGGTGAGGAATAAAGAGAAGCAAATAAAAAAAGAAATTGTTAAGATTTCCAGTTATAAAAAATTTAAAGCAAGACATTTTAAGAAGATATGTAGATAGAGACCACATTTTATTGGAATGTATCCTCTTAGAATTGAAATTCATAAAAATTTTCTAGTTATAAATAAATTTAAAGAAAAAAATTTTTTAAAGCGTCCAAGTGTGAAGGCTACATTGCATTTTGTATCTGAAGACCACAAAACAGACTCTGAATGCCTTTCCTGAATACTTCATCCTATATCTTTAATATGTAACACATGTCAGGACCAGAAAGTACTCTCTGGGGTAACACCAGTTTTGCTCAGCAGAGTGTGGAATAACTTGACTAACCGCATATTTTCATGAGGCTGGGTATCACCCAAAAAGAAAGAAAACAACAAACCTACCCCACCTAGAAAAAAGCTCAGAACCTAATATTTTAGGAATCTTCCTGCTTCTTCTGTAAAGATCATGCAACCCATAAGTCAATGTTTCCCTGATACTTTTTTTTTTGTAGTGTTTACTGCAAAGCAAAGCAGTTAATACCTGTCTATGGTGACGTGATTACAATCTACATATTCAGAACCTCATTTTACCCACAAAACAGGAACCAAAATAGTGGCTACCGTTGTCAGTTACAATCTACTTGGCTCAGAAACTTCTCTATGACCTCACCAAGGAGCATATTCTCACTTTAAATATTAAAAGAGGAACAAATGGGAAAGACTGATGCTATATTATGGGATGAGAATTATATAGTATTTGCTCCACAGTAAAGTTAACCACAAACATATGCAACAAAGAGGACATCTGATACTTTAAGCCTCTAACTTTCTTCTCTCTGGAGAAATCTTACTCCAGGTGTGGCTAAACGCACCAACTCTTTTTCTGGCCTAGTGCTAAGAACAGAGTCCATTTCATGCACTTTGTTCTGGGATAGTCAATAGCTTGTGCTTGGGGAGAGAATGCAAACTGCTGTCTTCTTGGTTCTGCCCCTGTTCAAAGTTCCAGCTTCAAGTAAAAGTCCCCATCAGGAACGTTACCACAAGAACTGTACTTGTCTCCTATGCTCAGATCTACCTGCAGCCATTCACGAAAGCTCACCAGGGGTTTCTATCTCTATCTCAGGGTCACAGTCTCTCCACAAACCCCTTCCCACCACCATCTCTATATGATGAATAGACACAAAATTTCACTGTATTTTACTCCCTAAAAAAAACCTCACAAGTAATAAGTGACTAGATAAAGAATAAGATACAGAAATGGGACTAAAACACAAATCAAACTATAAAAAAAATCATAGAAGAAAACCTCCTGGCAAGTTCTTCAGTAATTTTTGTGTTTATAGAATTATTACGTGACCAAAGAATTCCACTGTTTGGGATAGACAAATATCCCAAAGAACTGGGAACAGGTGTTCAAATAAAAACCTGTCCAGAAAAGTTTGTTGCAGCTCTACTCACAATAGTCAAAAGATAGGAACAACCCAAAAGTCCTCCAACAGATGAAGAGATAGACAAAATGGGGACTATGCATACAATAGAGTATTAGTCAGCTTAAAAAAAGGAATAAAGCACTGATACATGTTACAGCATGGGTCAACCCTGAAAACATGCCAACTGAAGGAAGCCAGACCCAACAGGATACATATCATATAAACCACAAACCATCATATGAAAAACACATTATAGGCAAAATCCATAGAGACAGAAAGCAGATTAGTGGGGGAGGAGGGAATATGGAGTGACTTCTCCGTGAGTACAGGGTTTCCATTTCGGGCGATGAAAAAGTACTGGAACTAGATAGTGGTGACAGTTGCACAACACTGTGAACGTAGTTAATGCCACTGAGTTGCATTTTTAAATGATCACAATGCTACATTTTATGAGTATTTTACCAGAGTAAAAACAAAACCAAAAAATGCCAAATCATCTGTGCTCTAGATGCGAACAATGTACAAACTGTCCCTGAGGGGACATCTATGAAAGGCCCAGGAATGAAAGAACCCAAGGACCTGCTTTGCCATTAAATAGGGCGTTCTCTCTAAAACTACTTCAGATCCCATACTTAAATTTAGGATGTTTTATGTGGTGGTGGTGTTAAATATAATCACGGAAAGGTAGCTGGGATTCTATGTGAAAGGTGACAAGATCAGTAACCATTCCTTGTGTTCTTTACACTTCAATTATGAAAATACAAAAACTAGAATGCAAATTAGTAAATGAGGCGGCAACGTTGTTAGGGACAAGATCACCTAGTGGTGCTGAAGGTGACAACTACACAGAGGAGGTCCTCTTGGGCTTCTGTTCCCTTCAGCAAACACACAGCAGTGCTCCAGATCTCACCCATTATACTATCGCTTTCAAAGTATGGATTCAATATTGTTGCTAGAAAATGGTGTCTTAAAAGCCATAAGCGTCATAGGTATCAACTGTTACAACTACATTTCAGAGATGAGAAAATGGGAGGCTTCAGTTCAATGCCACAGTGGTAAACACAATGAACACTTTGATATTTTCATATGCATTGTCTTAAATGTCTTCAATGTAATTACCAGCTGGTTTTGAATCTTACTTTCCTTCCACTACACTTCCTCTTGCTGCTGTTTTATGAGTCAAGAAGAAAACCCACAATGCGTTGTTCTTTCTGATACACCACCGTGTTGGTATATTCTAATATGCCAACCTGTTCCCTCATTCTAAATGGTTAAATACAATACAAAGTGCAAGGATTTTTCGAGCACAGTTACTAGAGTAAAATATCCACTATCATGCTAATAGACAAATGCTAATAATCTAAATCTTATCTGACATGTACCATTAGAAATTGACATAATGCCAATTTCTATTATTAAAAGGCAGTTTATTCCATAAATCTCCTTCTAAATCAGAATTTCACTAGAGATAAATATGCAATTTTCTAAAACAATTCAAAAGATAAATTTCTAAGTTTTTTATTAATGAGCAAGGAAATCAACATTACAAACAAATTTAACCATTGGGGAACAGGCTATTCTGATTTACAAAGAAGAAAAGAAAACAAGTCATATGAAAATGATACATAAAAATTCTGATTTAGGGAGACAATGAACTTTGAGCACTTAAATTCTGCTTTACTTCAGAGGCAATAAGTAATACCAAATCTAATCTTCTGCTAGCAATGCTTTTAACATTAAGGACAACAACAGCTACTCTATGACATACACCTACTTTTGGCCAAGAGCTGCACCAGGCACTTGACATACATATACTGTTTGTAATCCTGACATTAAACCTCTACATAAGCAATATATCCTCATTTTAAAGAGTAGGAAACCAGGGGGCACCTGGGTGGCTCAGTGGGTTGAGCCCTCTGCCTTCAGTTCAGGTCATGATCTCAGGGTCCTGGGATCGAGTCCCGCATTGGGCTCTCTGCTCAGCAGGGAGCCTGCTTCCCCCTCTCCCTCTGCCTGCCTTTCTGCCTACTTGTGCTCTCTCTCTCTGTGTCAAATAAATAAATAAAATCATCAAAAAAAAAAAAAAAAGACTAGGAAACCAGGGCTTAGGACATGTAGGCAACCTGACAAACTTCGTATAAGTATTAAGATGCACAACAAGGATTTAAGCTCTGGTGTATGTGATTCCATTCTTTCCTTAGCCAAAGCCCATGATCATAATGTTTTTCAGAGAACCTCTCCTTTAAAGATTACAGAAAAGCTTTAAAAGCAGAAGATAAAAGGCACATATTGACACATTAGTTTAAGGCAGCTACATTAGTACATCTACTTTCTAAAGACAAACACTAGAATTGGCATGTTTATAATTTACATGAAGCGCTATAGCATAATGCCAGAAGTTCAACCCCTAAAAGACCTTTAGACAGAGATGAAAGACTAACAGTAAAAGCACTTTCAGCAGGTGGACGGAAAGAAAATGTATCATTAAATCTAAGCATTTAAAATTGCTGTTTTGTAGGTTTTACACTTTGATAATGCAGAAGACAGTCCCTTTTTAGTTTTGCTCTAAAGATCCCCTAAAATAGCAAAAATCAGTGAAAGACAGCAAAAACTTCACAAGCACCCATGTGTTGCTGCAAGTTCCTAGCACCTCTTTCAAGCACACTCGCATAACTGAATTCATCAAAAGTCATATCTAACAAATTCTTAAAAAGGAAGTCTGGAATTCTGGAACCTATTAATTGCTATTCTCACTTCATAAATAGTCTGTGTATTTTTTTCTAATTTGGAGACATAAAGACCAATTGAAGAGGATGAGCCCTTCTTCACGGATCAGAAAAGGGAACTTCAAATATCTGAACCCAAGCTGTTTATTGTGCTTCTCAATTTGTCCAAAACAGCAGACTAAGTGAAATAACCCCACGTGTGTGGTAGGAAGCAGTCCATTACATTTCTGAAAAACAGCTCTGTGGGGGCTGTGGGGTGGGAATCCCTGAAATCATAACCATGGTTGCTTTTGTTTTTAAAAGGAAACTTTGAAGTTATTCATAAATATTTACTTGAGCACATGATTCACTTAATTACCTGTAATTACACAGAAAATGTTTTTCATTAATATTCAGAAGACCGTGGTTCCACTTCTGTAGGTAGTTTTGATGTCGCGTCTATGTGAAAATGACTGAGATTTACAAATGGTGGAAATGATATTTAAGATAACATGATAAGGTTCCAAAGAGATTTTCCAATTTTGTACAATGCCAAGGTACAGTGGTGAAGTCACTGCAAGTAAAGACTGAATAAACCGGCATCATGAAAATAACAAAGGAAAATTACACAATGTTCCCAGATAAATTATCTAGAGGTTAAGCATCATGTCAAGGAATTAACTTGGTTTGCTATAATTATCTTTAATTTTTCCTTAAGTACTCACAAAACACTGACATTAAATATGACACTAATGCTCAGAATTATGAAACCTTTATTGTAAGACAAGGGATATTTCTTATGCCTTATTTGCAAAAAGTACTGTGCACAATCCTCATATCAAGGTTTATCAAGTTTAGTTTCCGATGTGTGTCTTTATTTGTATCTCTAATTTATTATAGTAATAAAATTAGTAGACTGTGGCTAAGTGGGGGGGTGCAGTTAGTGTTGATTAGAGTCTCAAGAGATGTGGGTTTCTGTATAAGTCTCTAAATTCCTCTCTGTACTTGTCACAACAGTCAACAATGAGCAGCAGTGAAGGAAAAGTGAAAAGTAGAATAAAAGTTCATCATTCTTACAAGTTCACTGGGTGCTACCCTGCAGAGGTACCATGTGTCACCAGCTGACTCCCTCAAATCTTGTTCTTTATCCTGAAAACTCGGGAAACATTGACTGAATTCCAGGAGGAAAAAGACATTTGAGAGCAGCGTCTAGAAGTCTTTAAAGTTCAAGCCAGCTGGGAGAGTCCATGAAAGTGTTCCTTCCTTGGGATCCAAACATGACAGAGGTTTCCCCCCAAGCAGTTCCTTCCACCTAAAATGTCCTCTTCGGAGCTGATGGAGTCCCTATCAGGACTGAGCTCACTGATCAAGGATCCCCACTGCGAGGCCTTCCCTGCCACCTCCCCTCCGTGTTTTCAGTTCCTTCCCTGGCGACAATGGTCACCTCCTCTCTGAAGTCTAGTTTCTCCCTGGAGTAGAGGCCTCTTGTGGACTTTTCACACTGAGTTATGACTAGTACCCAGTTCATACATTTACTGCCGATCTTGTTCCCTGATGACTGCCTCGCCCCAGCGCTCAAGAAATGTTGGTTGAAAGAACAAATGGTATGGTACCAAGGCAGAATCAAAATAGCTTTGCACGATGATAGTTTAAGACACACACACACACACACACACCAGTAGAAATGTGAGACCAGCATAACCCACGTGCTGTGAAAAATAATTTTAAAAGACTAGTGAGTTGGGAATGAAAGATACAGGGCAGCGAGCATTCAGTAAACTGCTTAACGAGGCTCTGAGTTTTATGAGCATTAAAACTTCAGATATGATTTAGAATTTTGGCTTTCTTAAGGACATTGTTAAGCAAGTTATCTCCAATCATATTAATGACATGCCTTGTGACAGACAGCACATTTCTATTAATTCCCTGGTAGTGGGAGAACTCATAGATTTCAAGGACCAAATTTATATAATTCATAGGAGAATAAGTTGAGAAAAGCATCTAGATTTTAAACTGTTAATACACCCATGTAATAAATTACTTTATACTTCCATTTATGTGTAACTGTGAGGAAAAAATGGAATGAAAAGTTTTTAAAAGTAAGTTGCATAATATATACATAATTAAGTTGTATAATATACCCATAAATGGAGATTTTTATGTAAGATGGATGACAGAAAAAGACATTTTATGTGCTAATTGTGGGAAATTAATTATCCCTATATAGTTATCATTGCTTTCTCTGCGAGTAGGCACAACAATCCAATCAAACAACAATTTACTCTATTTTTTCTTCTACAGAACATATATATACCAGTTATTTTTCATGACCTAATCAAATGGTCATGAACAACCCAAAAAACCAAGAATTTCCTAAACAATATATTAAGACTTTTTTCTTCGTTTTGGTAAGTCACAATTCATTGCTTAAAAACAAACAAAACAACGACGACGACGAAAAGGCTTTATAAATATCATCTTCAAAACCACCCTGTCAAAAGGTTCAGATTTACTGCCAAACAAGCTAAAGTCTGTTAGATGGCACCTGGAAATAATTGAGGGACCTTTGATATCGTGCCCAGCATCACAAAACGCCACTTTTTCTGGAAGTGATTAAGGACAGAACGAGCCCCTTCCTCCTCACTGCAAGCTAACATTTCGTCATGCTGGCTCATCACCCCTCCCAGCTCAGGACTCAGTGTGGATTCACAATCCCTCCTGTGAAGTACCTGCAGCCAGAAAAGCTCTGGAATTCAGAACTTGTCAAACTTTAGAAAGGGATATACCAATATGATAAGCTCCTTCCCCACAGTATCCCCCAAGCAAAGAATTTTTACTTCTGCAGCAGAACATACGAAGATTCCCACAAAGGTAGATAAATAAAGACTATAAATAGCTTCACATAAGGTCAGAACGTTTTCCTGCCACATGAGTTCAGGTCAGGTCAGATTTTGTCGCCAAAGAAGCTAGAAAATATTTTCGGTTTTCATTTTGAATCTTGAAATTACGGAGAAAGGCCTTTGGACCTGTGGAGTATCACAGCCTCTCTTTATGGGTCATGTTCAGAGTCTATGCCCCAAGCCTGCTACATATAAAATAAATTTATGCCAAGCTTCTGCTGGTCTTTTTCTAACATGGAAGAAAATCCCCAAGTAAATGTACCTCATTAAATCTGATTTTAAAAAGATGGTATTAAATTGAGGGTTTTTTCCCATGAAATTCTGATATAACGAAGTAACCTGTCAGGTTCTCTTAATTCATTTAATCTCTCCCTGCAAAAAGAAAGTTTCAAAAGTACAAAAACCTTAGGCCAAGATAACATAGAAATCTGCACACTGAAATGAGCAAACTTTAATACTAAGTTCAAGAAAATACCATCACAAACTCATTATTGGAGGCGTCAAAATTTCTATTCGGGGATATGGATGCACAAGATACTTAAATATTTTAAATGTCTTGTTAACTACAAAGTTGATAGTACTTGTGAAAATAGGAGTAATAGTCAAGAGAAAAATGATTAAGAAAATAAAAAGTGTTCAAATTTTTCTATTTATACCAGAATAAAAGAAGAAATATCTGATAGTAACACATATAGTGAAATGGAAAAGGATATAAAAGCTATCAGCATGGAGTGTACGTTGGCCCCCAGAAGTTACAAAGCGCTGGATACATGATTGTGTTCAGTGAGCCATAACTCAACTCACTCCACTCATCGACAAAAGACTTTGAGAGGTTCTGTGCTTATAGAGCAGTAGTGGGCAATGTCCAAAAACACAAATGAAAATCACAGGTCAACAGAAATGCCATGTGTTCAATGTGCCCACAGGCCAACACCTCAGTTTAGAGGGAACTTGGTATTCAAGGCATCCTGATCAAAGACCCTACAACCAAAAGACAAACAAAAATTCCAACAATGGAAACTCCAGCATTAGGAATAATGGATGAAATTCAGAAATGGACATTCCCTTGACTCTCCCTCAAAAAAAAAAAAATTATACACATTTGGATAATTTAAGCGTCATGAGACAAGTACAGCTCTCACACATAAGGCAAGCACATGGGAAAAAAAGAGTAGAAAAGAAGAAAGTTATGCAGTCCACCCTCAGAAGAAACACAAACTGTCAAAACTAACTTAAAGTAAGTTATTTTGGATTCTCAAGATGGAAAAGGCAACTGAACTAAAATAGTGAAAATCCTTTACTGAAGTTCCCTAGAAAACAAGCAAACTCATTGCAATGGAACTCATTACCGAGTGGGGTCTAAATAGCGAAGTGTTTTTTCCTATCTGCCAATAGGAAGGAAGGAAGGAAGGAAGGAAGGAAGGAAGGAAGGAAGGAAGGAAGGAAAGAGAAGAGGAGAGAGGAAAGGGAAAAGGGGAAGGGGAGGGAAAGAAAAAAGGAAAAGGAAAAAAAGCAAAAGAAAAGGAGAAAAAAAAAGAGAAAATTCATTCAATGAAACACTCAAGAAACTAAGTTTTTGGTAATCCTCAGCAGTGAAATATATGACTTATATTTCTACCAGATGGGATGTCGGTGTAAAATAAAGACCTAGCACTTCTACCAAATACTAAGGATGTTTTTCTAAAAAGTAAATCTGATTTCAGTAGTCATCTGCTCAAAGCCTTTTGGTGAACCCCAGGACCAAAAAGAGACCCGTAGCTCAAAGCTGGCCCTTTTCTTTTTTTACATCTTTATATCTTGCAATGACACGTCCCTGCCCACTGCACTCCAACTACACAAAACAATGTTTAGATTCCTAAACAGGAATCAGGCTGCTTCAAATGTTCCTCCCTCTTTCATCCTATACTCTTATCTGGAAGGCTCTGGCCCTCTTGGGGAGCACCTGGAAACACATATCTTCTTAATATCAACTCCAGCATGCCTTCCTCAACCTCTCCTTGCCTAATGTCGGCCCCAGAGGGAATTTCCCCTTCCCTCATTGTGCCACCAAGGGAACCTGACTTCACTTTCATTTGGTACCCTTAACACTTCCAGCACAGACTAGTTTCCACAGCTGGCTCTGGCCCAGTATTTGAAGGTTTTCTATGACACAGCATCTGCTGAATAACTAAATTAATTGAAAGGACTTCAATCACCATCATATGTTTTATTAAGCATATCTAAGTTAGGAATCTGGACCACACAGCCTCCTCTGGATGCTCCTATGGACTGAATTGCACCCCTCCCAAATGCGTTATGTTGCACCCCTCCCAAATGCATTATGGTAAATGTTAATTATTGGGAGACAGGGCTTTTGGGGGGTAATCCGAGTTAAGTAAGGTCATGAGGGTGCAATGCTTACCCAACAGGACTGGTGGTCTTATAAGAAGAAGGAGAGAGAGAAATCAATCTCTCCCTCCCCACCCCCACGTTCACTTGCACGTGGCCAGGAAAGGCTATGTGAGCACGCAGTGAGGCAGCACTCTCCAGGTCAGGAGGAGTCCTCCTTACCAGACCCCACCACACGGGTGCTCTGACTGCAGACTTGCATTTTCCACAACACCGAGAAAACACATTTCTGTTATTTAAACCATGCAGTCAATGGCATTTTGTTATGACAACTTGGGCTGATGAAATGCAGATGCTAAATAAATTAAGTCACTGACGGACACCTTTCACACTTATTCTTCGGTGGCTGACTAAGCTAAGCACTTCTGGCCGTTCGGTATAATATTACGGGGGTAATACGGCCTTGTCTGTCATTTCTTCTTTAGAATCAGTCATTCTACAGCAAGTTTGAAATTCCACCGTGACAACCACTTTGAGTTTAAGTGTTGTCATTTTTAAAATCTCTTGAAAATATGGCCCTACTGATTACTTTTATTTTACTCTCATAATACCCCTGATGGTTCTGTCAGGCACATGGATTCCATTTTCTAGTCAGAGGGTTTGATTGTTCTACTCAAGACAGGTTAGAAGCTGGGCTATATAGGAACCCAGTCTCCTGACTTTCAGTAAATCCTTCTCCTGTAAGCAGCACAAGGAGAGATAAATAGCTACAGGATATGGATACACACACACACACACACACTCCCTCTTCACATTCAGAACAAAATATACAAATTATTAGAAAAAAGCATTTCCTAACATCAGTTTGAATCCCTATATATTCCTGAGCAAAATAGGAAAACACTTGCTATGTGCTAACAAAGGAATAATATAATGATTCCATTACATTTATCTTGCTGACTCCAATATTAAATATGTCTCATGAGACACTTTATACCCAAATGCCCTTAAGCATGTGATCTGTTCTGAAAACACTCAACAACAACACATCATTTTTAAGGCCATTTTGAGACATATCCCTATATAAGAAGGATTTCATACTGAAGTTTATATTAAAATAATTCCATAAGTAGTTAGGAAACAGTTCAAATATTTGAGGAGCTTGTTGCAATAGAATTTTGGCAGATTGCATATATTTCCCACCTGAAATGCTTTCATTTGACCACACCCACCAATGCTGCAGTGTAGGTCATCTAGAACACCCGGAAACCTTCTAGAATATTTGGCTCAGAAGGAAATGGCGCACACACACACACACACACACACACCTGCACATATGCAGGTGTGTATATACATACAAACTGTCTTTAAGAAAACAAAAACTATTTTATTTTTTACCCAGAAAAATGTTGGGAGAAAAGGCCTATTCATTTAAAAGATAACTCCTACTTGATATGTATCTGCTCTAATACTGAACATCTAATTCTTGGTGAACTCTGGTTAGTAAATGAGAGAGCTATTTCAATGGGACATTTATTTAGTGTCAGCTGCACATAAGGAACATGTTGAGAGGCTCCTGAGGTGAATACCAGTAGTTCAATGTGGACAAGAGAACAGAACAGGTACACAATAACTTGAAAAGGCAGCAGAATGTATTAGGTTAAGTAGAAGGTACGGTGTCAATCCAGAAGACTGACTGACTTCTAAGTAGGGTGAATTGAAAGATTTCAGGGAGAAGGCAAGAGCTGGCTTGGACCTTGAAGGATGGGTAGGATTTCACCAAGTGGGCTGGCACAGAAATGCCTTCTCCATGGACAAAGGACAAGTATCAGACGAAGGGAATTAATTCAGGGGCTGGTAAGATCTCCAGTTTGGATGGAGTCAAACATGAATGAAGTAAATGGTGAAGGGGAAAAAAGCCTGGGAGATGCAGGCGCAGATCAGACTGGGAAAGGCCTCAAGCTCTGTGGTCAGGAATCTGGACTTCACTAAACAGGCCGGAGGGATTTTGGAAGGTCCTTGGGCAGAGTGTGATGATGAAGGCTTCATAGAGGGTACCCTGGTAGCCCCTGGGAGAGGGCAGCATGTACAGGAGAAGGACTCAAAGCAAATGACTTCATACTGTCTCTAAGGATAACCTCAGATGAGGAGAAGCAGAACACAGCTGGGAAAATTTCAAGGAAGAGAGAAAAAATACCCACGTTAAAGGATTCCACATAAAAGCTCAATGATTTACAACGAACCCAGCCACTGCTCACTTTACTCTGGATTGCACTGCCGTGGCTCATGATGTCTGTCTGGGCTCTCCATGACACTCCGTGTTCGGAATCATGGTGGAGCCTGTCAGAAACTAAGGCCACATCTCATAAACATGAGCCAAGCCGACAGCTTTCCTTGAGACCAGCACCGCTATGCCAGGCATTAAACAAATCGTTTGTGCTGTGCAGCTGCGACCAGCTCCCTTGGGAAATCAGAACTGCACCTTCACACTGTCATCAGCCCCTGCGGACACAGCAGACCAGAGTCCAGGCTGACTTCTTGCCAGTCTGCATGGCTTTGCCATCTATAGGATGTTGAACCACTACCCTAGAATATGGCACATTCATAAACGTGTCCTCAGAGTCGTCTGCTGATACCAGCTCCTTTAAGAGCATCATATCCCAACGAATCTTTTCATAAATAATAGATTGTGAAAAAATTTTACATGCTGACAATTCAATGAGGACTTGAAATCTTTATCCTCTCTTCTATAACCATCCATTCTCCATGGACCCATTGGCTGAGCAGACATTACATTGGGTCAAGGAAGCATTTTAAAGAGTCACTATTATATATAACAGTCCTAGTAATTAATATACAGTAGCTGAAGATTTTGATTATAGATTTAAAAAATGCAGTACACATTTTCCTTAAAGAGCTATAAACTATAATCCTATTTTAGGACTTGTTTTTCTTTGTTACAGATATACAACTGGCTTTTCCACTGCTGGCACACCCTATGGAAGCCAATTTATTAACCACAATGGATCAAAAGCAAATGCCAGACCTAGGGAATTACCTCCTCCACCCCTCCAACCCCCAATTTCACAATGGACCAAAAAGTTCGGAGCACATTTTAAGATACCCACATTCGAGACAACCAAAATGAATCTACAGGTTTACAATAATCATCTATCAATATTTGGAAGATTCCTCACTTTACACGGAAGACAAAACTGATTTTATAAATGAGGCATATGGCTGTGCAACTGCAGGGTCTGTTGCAAATTGAGGTTTGTCAGCCATAGGCTGATCAATAATTAAAATGGAGTTCACCTCCATGCTGTAATTTCAAAGAGTGACTACAGGTTTCCCTAAGTTTGCCTGATATATGTGTTAAAGCTAAACATCTATACCATAATAATATTCATTAGTAACTGTACCCTGTTGATTAACGAGCTCTTCTGGAGAATTTAAGGGGTAAAAAGCACACACACACCCACATAATTAGGACATGTGTTTACTTAATAATCCTGAATATCACTATGAAAAACACACCACTTCAGTGAAATCTAAATGACTATATTTAACCGTTAAAATATTTTAGCAATGTATCCGAGTTGTGATGTTTTTCTCCAGCACAGAACACACCCATTATTAATAGACCAGAAAAACAAAAGCAATCTGATTCTAGCAGCTTCTTAAAATCCAGTCTCTTAAAAAAATCCAGCCTGAAGATCACTTCCTCCCCAGAGCCAGAGAACAATACAGAGAACATGTTGCTTATTCATTTCTTACCTTTTTTCCTTTCCTTTTCCTATGAGCAGGTTTTGCATTTTTCTCCTTTGGTTCTTCACTCATCTTTCCTTTAAATCAGGTGAGTTTATAAAAGACAAGGGATCACCGCCCGTATTCCAACATCCAAAACCACGACAAAGAGTCAAAGCATTGAGACCAAAGTCCATTTACGGGAGCTCCCTAGGCAGGCGGTGGCCGTTTCCACCCAGCCCTCGCCGCTGGGAGTGTGCCACTGCTCAGCTCTCCTCAGGAAGAAACCGGGTGTTCTCTACATCCAACAGTCAATTATTCTCACAACGAAAATCAATGTTTTAGCCTTTCATTTTTAACTAATCATTACCCTGAGATAAAATCTTGACAACACTTTGTTGCTTGTTCCTCCACAGTGATTCCAGCCTGTAAATGGTGAGCGAGAGAATGGGAGAGGGAGACACACACACACACACACACACACACACCCTCACAAATACAGAAATAAGCTACAGACTGCTGACAAGTCTCCCGGAGCCTTCCCTGAGGCTGATTTGCTGCTTCTCACAGGCTGCGAAGCCGAATGTAAATTGCTCTGAGTGCTGCTAGCCTCCCATTTGAACACATGTGTTGAATGCATCAGGGCATACCAGCGGAGGAGGCGGTCCAGGGAGTGATAAAAGATCAGGTTACCGGTTTGCAAAAAATCACTCAATGATTCAGACAATAAAAGGGATCTACTACTACCGGAGAAACCAAAGGTTACACTTTCTCCATGATTACTTTTCTTTTTTTAATGGGATAAGCAAACGGATGGGCAAATTGCCAATCTTCAGCTCAAGATTTCTAATGAAGGGCTCATTACAGAAGGCCCCACACCTAATGTGCCATCATTCGCATTTAATCATTGTTTTCCTGCCATTCAACCCATCAACCAACCAACACTAGAAGTATCGGAATATTCAGGAAACGTGAAGAACAAGGCTGCTGTCTGCCACATTTAGGACAGTGTTGCTCTCAGATCACATCACACACTCCGTGCAGCACACCAGCACACCCGAGGTTTCCAGGGTGTTTTCTGGGTACCTGGGGGGGCTTCACACCTGAGTAGAAACTCCCTCTCCCTGCTCTCCATCCATTTAAACATAGCTGAATTAACAGCAGAAACTGTCACGCATCTCTTTGAAGAGTTTCAGTTACATTCTGATTTGGGAAGGAACGAAGTTCTGAGCCCCCACCGGCCACCCCTAAGATCGAAATAGGCCTCTGGAAGCAGATAAGTTATCCAGGTGTAGGGCAAAGATAGGAAGAGTGGACAAGGGAGGAGAAGGAGATGGACAGCAGGGTCAGAGCGACCCGTCGGGGTCCAGGAGTCAGAAATCAATCATTTCCTTGCTTACGCTAACATTTTTCATTCAGGAGAAACTGGATTAACATTAACATCTTCATTCACCCGAACTTAAAATGATATAAAGCCCAGCAATATAGGGGGAAACCTATCAAAAGGGCTAATTTTCAGTGTTGTGTGGGCGGAAGATTTAGTGCTGGTTTGAGGAAATGATGTTAAAACATTGAACCTAAAGGGCAGGTATTTATATTAAAATATTCCCCCATTCTTTACCAATCCTAGAAAGGGGGTTTGTATTTATGTGCAACAAACATTTCTTCTGCCCCATCTTGAACAACCACTCCCCCAGCCTGAGTGTGAGGGACAGCTTGAGAGGGTCCCCCATGGCCAAGCAAGTGGGGGACAGCAGTGCAAATGACCCTCCCAAGAACGACATGAATTTTATAAACCATGGGTTAGCTGCTGGAGCTACTTTTTCACTGTGAGGGTTCATAGTATTTAATCACAATAACGTACATCTCAGTAAGTCTGGTGTGGCCAGAATTCTGAATGGTGTCAGGCATGTAGTCCCATGTGGCAAGTTTCTTCTCAGACTTTGAAGTGCTACCTAGCCGTAGTCCCCACTTTCTGCTGCCATTTCTCTAGATCCTTCTTATCACACAATAAAAGGTAAAAATTCCTATTATGGCAGAATAAGCCTTTCCACCTCTTCCCCAAATCAACCCTTCCTCATCTTTAAAACACAGGAAAACCCAGGGACCAGGCAGTTCCTGACTGTTTCGCTCCTTCATATACTTCAATTGGATAAGCCTAGGTTTGTTACTTGTTAAGCCTTGTTCCTGAGGAACAAGGGTGAGGTAGGTGCTTTATAACAAATTCTGTATTAACTAGAGGATGTAAGCAGGTGGACTGAAGTCAGACTACCTAAATCTTTGCATTTTCACTAGTTAAGCAAAAGAGATAATGCATCCATTTATAGTGGAATCCTGACATTTTGATTCCTAGTATCAAAAGAAATACTGAGTTGAATCTCCTTCCAGAAAAGTCATTGTCACTAATTATTTACCTAGTATCCAGAGTAAAGCCTCCTTAAAAAAAAGAAAAAGAAAAATCAAAGGTGTACAGAAATTGAGACCAAATTTAGTCCATTTGTGGGCAAATTTATAAATTAATTAGGACTATCAAATATATAAAATAAAACTAACATGAATATTTCTGGCCAAGTAAATAGCACAAGAATGTGTTTGGGGGAAAATGTCATTATCATCACTTTTTAAACTATGAAATTGTGTTTCAATTTGATGAAAAATTAAGGAAATCGATGAATTACACTGGAAATGACAGGAAAGAATGAGGTTGTGAGTGATGACAATTGCCCATTTCTTTGATAAATCATGATCTTGACTCTCCACTTAAATATTTGATGCTTATGTTACAAGCTAAAGTGCTCTCTGCTGGTTAGATGGGGAAAAAACAGGACTTTTAAAGATAAAATTACATAGCCAAATTCTATGAAAGATCACTTTAGGAAGGAATTATCCTTACGGATAAGGAATTCATAAGTCTGACTGAATAATTTTTCCAGGTGTCACACTGTATAATCACATCTGAGAAAAAGCCCAGTTTCAAAAATTAACTTTAAAATACGTAAAAACGTATACTTAAGTAACAAAATGTATTAAGCTACAGTTTAATAATAACAGTATGTGATGTATATAACATGCTTTATGTTCATTTTCTGGAACTTGTTAAGTTCAAGACCTTTTAGAAGGAATAAATCTCTAAAAATCTGTAAGGCAAAAAAAGCTTCTGCGTTAAAGTTAAGGCCTTAAAACATCACCAAATCAATAGTAATTTAATTCCTCACAATACGAAACATATTTCACTTTGTAAAATCAGATAAATTTCACTTAAAGGTTGAAAAATTAAAACTTAGGTATAATAAATAGGAAAACTGTTCCTTCTTATTGGTTAATGGTCTTTCCTACACTTGTACTCTAGAAATATGCATTCACAGAAACACTGATTGTTTTTAATAAGTCCAAAGTTGTAGCAATGCACATTAAATTAAAATTGCTCTGGGTAAAAGGGTCATTTGACTGATCTCAAACCAGTCTAGGCATGATTCCTCGTTCCAAAAATGTTAAATGTTAACTACTTTCTAATGGTAATCTGTTTGCATCCAAATTATAAAATTCCCCCAACCCTTGAGGAAATTAAAATTAGCCTAAGAAAAAATTATAAGCTAAATACAACATAAAATTATCAAGTTGGAAGCAAAGCTCTTTGTTAGATCACCAAAGAGGAAAACGTAACTGGAGAGCACTGCGCCCAAATATGACCCGAAGAACTGCCTGCCTAATTACAGCTTCCTCCAGATAGAAACGATCCTAAACTGGTTGATACAGATCTACTGAGACAGTTCTATTTTTAAATTAAATAACTCGCATAAGAGGACAACAACCAGGGCCAAGTTAAGTGTCGTAGAACAGATCTATTTTTAAAATGAAAGTGGCTTACCATAGGAGAAATCGTGGGGCCGGGGCTATTAGGAAGCAAATGTTTTATGTAATATTCTGCATAAAATTCACTTGAAAACACTTTTACTGATAGTTTCTTGCCTAAAATCAAAGTGCATCAAATTAAAAGTAAACAAAGACTTTCCATTTAAGTCCACCAGAAATACCTATATGAAGAAACTAATTTTATTTTTAAGGCTGGGACATCATGTACTTACTGTAGTCATACTGCTGGTTGGCAAGCTAATGTAGCTGCTTAATCTTACTAACAGCATCCCGCACTGTTTGTTAGTCCTCAATGTTTACGATGCTGGTAAAGCTAAAGACAAAATTACAGGCAAATAAACTATTTTCCGAAAACCCTAGTATCTTTAGAGCTGAGTGAAATGCGGTAGTAATGTTCTCACTTCCCCCACCTGTGGCCCTGACACGTTTTCCCTGAGGTCCACTCAGCCAGTTAAGAGCAGAACTGGGAGCAGAGGTAGTTCTATCAACTCCTCCACGAAGGGCTTTCCTTCCACCTTCCACTACACCAGTGTCTCCCAGAGAGGGTAAAGTGAACCCATAGTGAGATCTGCGAGCATCTTCGGTGGTAAGCAAACATGCTTTCAATGGTGATGCATGTGCTTTAAATTAAAACACACACACACACACACACACACACAAATACATACCAAATGTTTGCTGGAAGCTTCACTGTGAGGTTTTGGTATTTACCTTGCCCTACTTGGGGTGAGTGCCAAGAGAGAAGAAACAGGAGAAAGAGGACAACAGAAACAGGTGGTCACTTCATAAGTCACACTGGTCACTCTCCTTCTCTAAGATTTGGGGTTACCTCAGGCTAATTTCCGTCAGAGGCTGATCTCACCATGACCACCACTGTCTCATCTTTCCACACACCCACCACCACCATGAGTGATGCGCTAGAGCCCCTGAACTTCTGGGCTGTCCCTAGAGATGATTTATCCATATAAAATGTATGTATCAAAACCATTATTGTTACACAATGTCGTGATATTTCTATCGTGAGTGAAAACATCCGAAGGAACACACTCTGCATTTAAGCCGCTAGTCTTCTGTGAGTCTCCATGTCATACAATGACACCCAGTGACATCCCGACATTCGCTCAGAGCATTCAGGCAGGCGTGGACATGAGCTGAAGGAGGACGAGAGCGTGAACTGAGTCTCAGTTTTCAGCCCCTTATCAACGACCACCATGATTCTTGCCAGACCCAACAGCCATCTGTATTACTCATTAGTGCTTTTTTGTTTCAAATGATATTCTTTAAACCTCGCTTTGCTCTAAGCAACATTGTCTGTGAAATTACCATTTTGATATACGAGCCCCATTTTTGACAATACATCAGAACCCCTCAGGCAGCTTCAGAGCAGGAGTAGCCTGTTTTGTTCCGTGTGTTCTTTCTTTCCTGATTATTTAGTCATGTGCCCATTAAAATATAATGACATAATCAAAGTGGATTAGTAAAACAGGGAGAGACAGAATGTTCCAAAAAGACAGAGGCTATAAATGAGAGGTTTGGATGTTGTTTGTTTCCTTCCCTGAACCTCTGCATTTCCATTGGTGTGATTTTCTGAGCGGGGCAATCTTCTTGCACCAGGCTAACAATTTGGAGGCCTGGTAGTGTTTACATGCCAGATACCCCTCCTTTCAGGAGGTGAGGACTGATGAGTCATTCCTGTGATCTTCCCTAAACCCATGTGTTTTATTTAGTAACAATAGAGATCCTAAATGATTTTTAAAGAACCATGGTGACAGAGTCTAAAGAAATTCCCTGGCTTTGTACAAGGTAATCCCTAGCAATGCAAATATTACAATGATTAAGAACTATGGATGCTTATGTTTGGGTCCACACCCAAATGGGGACAGAGATTCTGCTGGGTTTTCTTTCATTGCTGGGAAAATCGACACAAAAGATGACCAGATACAGCTCTAGGGGTACCTCTCCCCCATCAAATGTCCACCCGAGACGGCTTCTCACTCTTCATATTCCAAACAACACAGTAATATGGAGATGCTTACTCTTTCAGTGGCTGAAATAAAAGGGTTTAGAAAAAAATTTTGATCTTTAGAAACTATGACTTAAGCAATATCTCATGGTAGCTTAAAAGCTTTTACTAACTTAATGCTGTCTTTACTAAAACTATCATGATGTAGTGACAACTTTGTCTACACTTGCTACTTGGTATTTCATTTGGCTTAATAATTTTTGGCACAAATGCTTGAAATCATTTTTTTATGGAATAGAAGAAATGGGTTTGAGATTTTTCTAACAGCAAAATCTAAAAAAAATAAATAAGTAAAGGAGGAACTACAGTAAGAGAGGGATTGGTTATAGAAACAGAGAGTCTGTGAAATGAAGATCATGACCGCTGCTCTAGGAGCCTCCTGCAGACCTGTATCCACACATGTGCAACCAGGACACCGTCTCATTTAACCACATTTAACCACACGGTCCAGGATAATGTTGGAACTACGCCAGGCCGAGGCTCCAGCCAATAATGCTTTCATCATGTCATGTGTGGCTAATCTTCAGATTCGTTACAAGAATTACAAAATTAAGGTAATACCTTTAATTTTATAATACATGTATATCGAATGCCACACAGTACTCTGATTGTGTCATGGCACCTGACCCATATTCCTCCAAGCAAATAAATGAAAACATGAACTCTTCTTGAAGTGAAGGATTCAAGAGAATGTCAATGCTTTTATTATTTTTCTTATTTTTCTTATTGACACTTTTGACACAAAATTATGAAATTATGTCTCTAATTTTATTTATTTTTTTTTAGGATTTTATTTACTTATTTGTCAGAGAGAAAGGGAGAGAGAGAGAGACAGTGAAAACAAGCAGGGGAAGCAGCAGGCAGAGGGAAAAGCAGGCTCCCCACTGAGCAAAGAAAGGAGCCCAGTGTGGGACTCAGTCCCAGACCCTGGGATCATAACCTGAGCCAAAGGCAGAGGCTTAAAACTGACTGAGTCACCCAAGCGTCCCTATGCCTCTAACTTTAAATAATTTACACATACAAGACACGGTAAGATGGCTTAGAAAATCACCTAAGGATAAGCAGTAAGAGAAACATTCACCCAAAACGTGACATTCTGTATCAATCGACAACTCCTCCATGATGTATAAACATGCATGTTTACTGATACCATCGCCAACGTAACCCAGCACTGGTCTTTTATAGTATTTGCCAAATTGACAAGGGAAAAATATTATCCTGCTGGGTTGTAATTTGCATCACTTTGATTGGTAGAGACCCTGAATCTCATTACATTTACTAATTGCTGTCATTTCTTATTCTGTGATTTTACTGTTGTGACTGAACTCAAGTCTGTCAGGATAATCAGCAAAGGTGAACTTACTTCTGGGCCTGAGAATCTGAGGACTAAGAGACACACAGCTTCTACTCTAATCAAAATGAGCAAGGAGGGGGACACCTGGGTGACTCAGTGGGTTAAGGGGCTGCCTTCGGCTCAGGTCATGATCCCAGGGTCCTGGGATAGAGTCCCACATTGGGCTCCTTGCTTGGTGGGGAGCCAGCTTCTCTCTCTGACTCTGCCTGCTTGTGTGCTCGCGCTCTCTCTCTCTCTCTCTCTGACAAATAAATAAATAATTTTTTTTTTTTTTTTAAATGAGAAGGGAGGAAATGACCAGGGAACCACAACTGCTACCTAAATCAGTTTCTAAGAAGTCCTGTTTGATGACAGACACACACACACACACACACAAACGCGTGCGCGCGCGTGTGCACACACACACACACACACACACAGGCAGGCAGCATTTTCTGGCATGCTGTCTTTTCGTTAACTCAAAGCGAGCACTGCAATAATAAGCATATCCAAATTCTGCTCCTGCCTCACCCGCGCTACAAAAGGCTTTTTAAAGAACAAGAATTTTCCATGTAAATTAAGGTCAGCTTGATATAATTGATCTTTACAGTAAGATTCTGTTTTAAAATGTAATTATTCTCTAGATTACTCACTACCACAGCTTACAAAGTTATTAAGAAAGCGCTCCAAACAATTAACCCAAGTATGTAGGCAATCTTCGTTACTCAACTTGTGTAACAGAGTCCGTAAAAAAAATGTTCACAAAAGGAAATGCAACATTTACAATTAGGTGTAAATACCACAAATACGCTCATCTAGAAACTGAAAACATCCCCAGATAAATGCACAGAACACCTTCACAGCGAATCTGGTCTACACCATCTCACCAGGCCTTTTTCAGACTTGAAGGACAGAAAAAATTCCCGAAGAAATGAACCCAAGCTTCCCTTCTCTGCCTCCAGGGGAGCAGACAGAGCACAGGCAGGCCTCATCTTATTGCCCTTCACTTTTTAAAGCTTCGCAAATAATTGCATTTCTTACACATCAAACGACTGTGGCAACCAACCGTGCCTTGAGCAAGTCTGCCAAAGCCATTTTTCCATTAACATCTGCTCCTTCCGGGTGTCTGGGTCCCATTTTGGTAATTCTCACAGTATTTCTAACTTTTTCATGACTATCAGATTTGTTCTGCTGATCTGTGATCGATGATCTTTGCGGTGACTACTGCAATTATTTGGAGGTGCCACAAACCACACTCCCATAACATACCAACCTTAGCTGATGAATGTGTGTCTTCTGACTGCTCTACTGAATGGCCTTATCCTGTCCTACACCCTCTCCTCAGGCTTCCCTTTTTCCTGAGACACAACGATACTGATATGAGGCCAAAGAGAAACCCCAACATGGCTCCTAAGTATTCAAATGAAAAGAAGAGTTGCATGTCTCTCACTTTAAACAAAAGCTAGAAATGATTAAGCTTAGTAAGAAGATACATCAAAAGTCAACACAGGCCAAAAGCTAGGCTTCTTATGCCAAAGAGCCAAGTTCTGGATGCAAAGGAAAAATTCTTGAAGAAAATTAAAAGTGCTACTCCAGTGAACATATGAATGATAAGAAAGTGAAAGAGCCAGGGGTGCTGCCTTTGACTCAGGTCATGATCCAGGAGTCCTGGGATGAGCCCCGCATCTGGCTGCCTGGTCAGTGGGGAGCCTGCTTCTCCATCTCCCTTTGCTCCTTCCCCCTAGCTTGTGCTCTCTCACACTCACTCACTCTCTCTCTCTCTCAAATGAATAAATAAAATCTTAAAAAATAATAATAATAAAGTGAAACAGGCTTACATTGATATGGAGGATATGGTCTGGATAAACAACCAAACCAGTCAAAACATCCCCTTAAACCAAAGCCTAATCCAGAGCCAGGCCCTGACTCTCTTCAGTTCCGTGAAGGCTGAGGTAGGTGAGGAAGCTGCCCAAGAAAAGTCTGAAGCCGGCAGAGGTTGGTTCATGAGCTTTAAGGGAACAAGCCGTCTCCAGAACATACAAGCACAAGGTGACGCAGCAGGTGGGGATACAGAAGCCATAGCAAGTCATCCGGGAGATCTTGCTAAGACAACAATGCAGGTGGCCACACTCCACAACAGATTTGCACGGCAGACAAACAACAGCCTTGTAGTAGAAGAAGACGTCATCTAGGACTTTCATAGCCACGCAGAAGGCAATGTCTGGATTCAAAGCTTCCACAACAGGCTGACTCTCCTGTTAGAGGCTAACACAGCTGGTGACTGAAGCCAACACTCACTGACTCTTCATTCTGAAAATCCCAGGGCCCTTAAGAATTACACTCAGTCTTCTCTGCATAGGCTCTGAAAGTGCAACAACAAAGCCTGGAGGACAGCACGTTTGTTTACAACACGGTTTACTGAATATTTTAAGCCCACTGCTGAGACCTACTGCTCAGAAAAAAGATTCCTTTCAAAATATTACTGCTCACTTACCATGTACCTGGTCACCCAAGAGCTCTGCTGAGATGCATAACGAGATTAATGTTTTCCAGTGGCTAACACACCATCCATTCTGCAGTCCATGGATCAAAGTGTAATTCTGATTTTCAAGTCTTATTATTTAAGAAATTGATTTCATGGGGCACCGGCATGGCTCAGTCAGTGAAGTGTCTGCCTTCGGCTCAGGTCAGGATCCCAGGGTCCTGAGATTGAGCCCTGCATGGGACTCCTTGTTCAGCGGGGAGCCTGCTTCTCCCTCTCCCGCTGCCCCTCCCCCAAGTCATGCACAAAATCACTCACTCCCTCTCAAAAATAAATAAATGACATCTTTTAAAAAAGAAATACACTTCACAAGGCTATTGGGGCCATAGATGGGGATTCCTCTTATGGATTTGGGCAAAATCATGGCAAAACCTTCTGGAAAACATTCACAGCTCTAGATGCCATTCAGAACATTCATGATTCACTGGAAGAGGTCAAAATATTAACATCCACAGGATTTTCATAGAAGTAGATTCCAACCCCCATGGATGACTGTGAGGGGTTCGATACTTCAGTGGAGGAAGAAACTGCAAGTGTGGTGGAAACAGCAAGAGAACCAGAATTAGAAGTGGAGCCTGGAGATGGGACCGCGGGGCTGCAATCTCGTGCCCAGACTTGAACAGCTGAGGAACTGCATCTTACTGATGTGCAAACAAAGTGTTTTCTTGAGATGGAATCTACTCCTGGTGAAGATGCCATGGAGAGTGTTGAAATGACAACAAAGGACAGAGAATACCATATTAACTTAGTTGATAAAGCAAGAGCAGGGCTTAAGAGGCTTGACTCGAATTCTGAAAGATGTTCTACTCTGGAGAATGTTATCCAACAGCATCACACACTATAAAGAAATCGTTCTTGAAAGGAAGAGTCAATCGATGCAGCAAACTTCACCGCCGTCTTATTTTAAGAACTTGTCACAGTCACCTCAACCTTCAGCAACCACCACCCTGATCCGTTGGCAGCCATGGACATGAAGACAAGATCCTCCACTGGCAAAAAATGATGACTCACTGAAGGCTCAGTGGATTATTAGCATTTTAAGCAACCATGTATTTTTAATTGAGGTATGGCATTGTTTCTTTAGACATACTGCTCTTGTATACTTAAAAGACTACAATGTAGTATAAACATAACTTTTATATGCATTGGGAAACAAAAACGTTCATTTGGCCGCCTTAGCTGCAATATCTGCTTTCTTGCAATGGCATGGCACCAAACCCACAGGATTTCCAAGTTTGCCTGCATTCAAGAGGATTACACATATGTTCCTGAAAACCTTCATTACCTTCAAAAATGTGATGCCCAATATTATGGTCCAGTAGAATATTCTGGAACTTAATAAATTATGTCACCCATAAGCTCCTAGCATGACCCTTGTATCACATTGTGTATATATCCTACGTGCTAGTATGGGGTCTGGGGGAGAACAGATGCTTCAGAAATGCCACCTGGATAAACGAATGACAGAATTGTAGAGCCCTGTGGCATGCCTGACAGTGTCCTACCCTAAAAGTGTTATGCTATCTAAACTTTGCAGTCCTATCTTTAAGTGCTGATGTGGTGTGGGAGAGGAAAGTGACACAGAAATCTCAGCCGGCTACTTTCCACATGGCACCAAAATATAAAGATGGTGGTTTTTATTTCTTCAAACTATCCCTCTCCTTAAGCCTGGCCCATCTCATCCCGAGCATGATCAACCCCTACTCGTCCCACACCAGAAGCTCAGAGACAGAGGAAGACAGGGAACCAGGACTGAGGAGTCCGTTAGCAGGTAGTGGTTTTTAGCTAAATATTAAGTAGCTTATTATTAAGACTATATCAAAACAGCCATCTCAAAACGACGTCATCAAAATGTCCTTAGCATTTTGATTAAGATTTAAAGCAGGAAAATGTGCCAAAGATAATACCAAAGTCATAAAGTGTTTTGAATCTATACTTTCCTTGAGGCATTTTACTTAAGTTCCATTGTTCCCTGACTTTTCCTTGTTTCCTCTCTTCTCTTCGTCTGAGCCTCAGTGAGGCCCTAGTAGAGTCAGACTTACACATTCCCAATTCAGTTTGAGATATTCATTAAGCCTCCAGTATGTGAGACTGAGCGATGGGCTAAAGGGCAAAAATCACCAAGGCCTTGCCACACCTCTCACTCTGTGGCCTCCGGGTCCCTGTGTGGGTCTGGGCAAGCTTCAGCTGTTTCCTGTCTTGGCTCCTGATTCTTCAAATGAAGAGAAGCTGGATATACTACATGATCTCTAATGTCCTTTTTTAGTTCTGAATTCTCTAATTCTGTGACAGTCTTTACTAGCCTCGCTAGCATTACCCTGAGGAGTACAGAAATTAGTACCTTCAAGTGAGGGGCTGCCATAACAGTATCTAAAATTGGCCTAGCCGTCAGGCAGTCGGCAGCGAGGAAACCAATGCTGGAGGCTGGAAACCTGGAGATCGGTAGGGTAGTTGGTGGAGAAATACACGGTAAGCAAGTCCAGAGATGTGTGAACTTGCAAGCACAGAAAGGCGAATGCCTCAAGAGACCCCAAACAGAGAGACAGAAAACTTGAGAAAAACCTCCTAATGGAAAAAAGCCCACTGAGACTCAGCTTTGGAGTAAAGATCAGATTGAGAAGATGGTCTTCTCTCTATTTTGAGTGGCTCCTCAATAGCCACTCCTAAATGAGAGATAAAGCCAAAGGAAACAAAAACCAAAAAATTTGACAGTTATACCTTGACAGAACTTTGGATGACGTTACTGGCACATGGAACTAACTAGAAGGACCATCCCAAGGTTCTGAAAGAATTGTGTTGCTAAAGAAATTAGAACTTCTACTAAAAATATGTAGAGAGTTTGAGCTATAAAAAAATTTTTGCTAGGACACCTGGGTGGCTCAGTGGGTTAAGCCTCTGCCTTCGGCTTGGGTCATGATCTCAGGGTCCTGGGGTCGAGCCCTGCATCAGGATCTCTGCTCAGCGGGGAGCCTGCTTCTCCCCCTCCCTCTGCCCACTTGTAATCTCTCTCTCTGTCAAATAAATAAATAAAATCTTTAAAATTTGGGGGGATTTTTTGCTTTAAGCTTTGAATCCCCCGAAGTTACCTTCCAAACTGCAAGAATAGAATGCAGCCTACATGAAATTTATAGCTCGCAAGGCTGGCAGAGTCTATAAGCAGTTCAGATTGGACAGGTAGGAAAATGAAGATGAACGAAGCTGCCCGGGTGTGGAGGCAAGAGCCACAGAGAGCAACGGGCAGAGACCTGCTTGCAGCAACTCAAAGTAGAAATCAAGTCTAATCAAGGAACGGCATCCAACACCAGAGCAGAAAGACCTCATGATGCATCCCCAGCAGTATTTCAAAATTTCTATGGACCAGCAAACTGTGCCTACCCCCTTCTTCTCATTTTGACATGTGAGTGATTATTGTGGTCATCCTCTGCTCTACCACTATATATTGATTTAGGGTGACTGAGACTTTGGATCATCGTCCCTTTGGAGGAAGGAGCGGGGCAACACATGACTGTGGATGGCCTCTAGCAGAGACAGTCTGACAATTAAAAAAGAGGTATGCTCTGCTGGTGTTTTTGGGTCCCTGGCCAGGGGCTACCTCTACCACCTTTACTAGGTTGGGTTGAGGTGGGGACATAGACTGGTTTCACTAACAGAATGAGAGTAGAAATGATGTGTATCACTTCCAGGCCAAAATGGTTAAAAAGTAGGTGCCCTTCCATTTTTCCTTTTCTCATCTCTCAGGTGAAAGAAGAGGAATCTAAGGTACTACCAGTTATTGTTGCTACAAGATAAAAGGATTCCGGGTTCCTAAATCACTGCATGGAGGGCTGTCTGCTGATGTAATAGGAAGAAATAAACTTGGGTTGCCTTCAGCTGCTGACATTGGGACTAAGTTCACTACAGTTTTCCTAATACAGACTCCAGATTGAAAATTCCGGAAGCTTAAGACCCACGGTACTCAGGTGTGTTCTCCAAATATCATTTATTCACTTAAAGAAATCAGAACCCCTTGGAGAAATGGCTGATTCGAGATCCGAGGTAGGGAAATGTTAGATCAGTCTGGAACATCTTGGCATCCCAGGAAGCGAAGAAGCTATCAAAATCCACTACGGTCATGTTAAAAAAGGACTCAGAACCAAGTTAAAGAGGCTTCCACTGACCAGAAGTGGAGTGTCAAAAAGAGTAATAAACAGAATGCATTGAAACACATCAAGTATGTTGAAATCCATAAATTGTGCAGGTGGGGAAAAGAAACATTATTTACCTTTGGGGGGTACTTTAGGAAACCAACTCATTCTGAAAACTACTAAGTGAGGGAAAAGATTAATATTAATCCTGTCTTTATAAACTGCACCTCAACAGTTTATAACAACAAGTTGACAAGTAGTTGAAAAAGGAACATTTCTATACGTAGAAATAGTCCAGCTAATGAATTATGAATAACAGAGTTTGAATATTGTTATGTTGCAGTTCACAATGAAACGATGGATCAAAGCAATGGCTGCTAAAACTATTTCCTGAGAAGTGGATGGACAACTTTATTTATTTGTCAGAAAGTGAGCAAGAACAAGCAGGCAGAGTGGCAGGCAGAGGCAGAGGGAGAAGCAGGCCCCCCCACTCAGCAAGGAGCCCAATGTGGGACTCGATCCCAGGACCCTGGAATCATGACCTGAGCCAAAGGCAGCAGCCTAACCAACTGAGCCACCCAGGCATCCCAAAAGATTTTATTTATTTATTTGCCAGAAAGAGAGATCACAAGTTGGCAGAGCAGCAGGCAGAGAAAGGGGGGGAAGCAGGCTCCCTGCTGAGCAGAGAGAGCCAGATGCAGGGTTCGATCCCAGGACCCTGAGATCATGACCTGAGCCAAAGGCAGAGGCTTAACTCACTGAGCCACTGGCCCCTAGACGGACAACTTTATAATGGCTGGTAGGTCCACAATCATATTCATCAGTGTTAACATTGTGGTAAGAAAAATAGCCAGATACTATGTACTTTCACACATAAGTCCACAACAGCACCTAGGAAACAGTCTTGCCAAAAAATATATATATATATTAAAAATATATATATTAAACCTGACTCTAGTCAAAACTCTCAATCTAATCACCATTTTATAAAAATACAGAGAATAGAGGCACATGATAACCAGCATCACAGAGATGCAACCAGCAAAATCTAGACCGTGAGAAACTCTACAGAACAAAATGCCTAGATTCTCAACAAATATATTATAAGGGGGGGAAAAGGAGAGGAAGGATCTTAAGGATTGAACCTATAAACCAAATGTAATATGTACTTTTATTATATCCTGATTCAAAGAAGATTCTTATTTAAAAAAAAAAACAATTGTGAAAATATAAACATTGAGTAAATGTTACTAACATTTTTGAATTTTAGAAGTGATGTGGTATTTTACTGAAGATATTAAAATTACTGATGTGCTGTCAATGATTCTAAAATTATGCATTGAGGTAATTGGGGATAGAGCTATAGATGGAAATAAAAATCATCCACTAGTTAATAATTGTTAAAACTGAGCTAGAAGGGTCCATGAAAGTTCATCATTCTATTCTAATTCTGTATATATATGTTTTCTATAATAAAAAAAAAGTTTAGGCAAAATTAAAAAATGATATTAATCTCACATGAATCCTTAATAATTCTGATCCAAAAATCAACTGCCTAATAAATTAAATGTTTATGCTTCTTCTATATGTAATGACATGGCATAAGCATGGTGTGTGTGACTACCATCATGAATTACTGAGAAATTAGGGAGCTTTCTCTTTTAAAGTTTCAGGTGGCATGTTAACTTGGATCATCAACCACGTGGATGACAAGTGAAGTCCCAGATGACTGCGGCAGGAAGCGTGACAGAACTCTGGCAACAGATGGCATGAAAGATTACTCTCCACATAACTGACTTCATTCCATAGTAAACTACACCAGCAGTTGAAAGAAGAAATGACATTGGAACTCCCAACCTGAAAGAAAAAAATTCTATAATTTCTCCCTTTAACAGGGATTATGTTCTGACTAAAAGGTCTCAGATGGAAAAAAATTTCATGAACTATTATGGGTATTTTGCCAAACTTGTTTTCAAAAATTTACAATTTCCACCAGCTTCCTTTCAGCATCACTAACCAGTTGCTGATTTTCTTCCCAATCAATAATAACCAATGATGTAACCCTCCTTTAAGATTCTCCAAGTCAGCTCTTCTCTAACAATCGTTAACTGCTATTTGGGTTTCTGAAAATAGCCAACATGGTCTTGAATCCACAAACTCTTCATGTTTACCCTGGATGAGCTTTATAAAAAGTACATATGTAAAGTGCAACCTCAATTCATTCTTTCTCTTTCTGTTTTTCTCCTTCCAGTTGAGGATCTGGGAAGAGTCCAGAATTGTTTAATGAAGAATTCATTAAACACTCTTGGGATCTGGTGACAGCTTAGCCCTGCTCTGTCCTCTCTAGTAGCAACTAACCACGTGTGGTCACTGAGCACCTGAAATGTGGCAAGTGTGAACAGAGAGGTGTTACACATGTGAGATACATATTGGACTTCACTTGGTTGGAGGAAAAAAAAAGTAAAATATCAGTAATTACTTAGATTTATTAAATTTTGAAATCCTGTTATTTTGGCTATAGATTAGGTAAAAATATTAAAATTAATCTCATTGCATTCACTTCCCTTATCTATGAAGCTACTAGAAAATTTGAAATTACAGATGTGCCTTACATTCTACCTCTATTGAACAACAATGATTTAGTGGTTAAAGACTTCACAGAGGCTTAATTTTAGTGCAATGAAGAAGCCAGGATAGGAAGGATCCCAGATGGGGGGAAAAAGGAACAAACCTTTCTGCACCCAGCATTCCACAAGAACTTTTTCGCTATCTGTGTCCTCTAGCAATGGCTAATAGGAAACTCAGGTCTAGGTGAGCACATCATGTAAAAACCAGCATTGATGCTTTGCTCATAGTAGGTATTTCAGAAATAGAAGCTAAATAAATGAACTCCAGAAGACCAGCAGCACAGATAATCCAATATGGAAATTAACAGAATTTACATTTGGTATTACTTCTTATTTCTATGATTTAAAATTTATAAGCTTTTAGAAATACACTAGCTAACAGTATTAAATGTTCACTATGTGTTATGATTTTTAGCTTATTATATCCATGCAAAAAGCTTCCAAGATACACACTATTTCCTCCACTTTATCGGTGACGAAATAGGGTCAGAGAGTTCAATGATTTGTCTGAGGTCACACGGCCAGTAGGGAGCAGATCTGTGGTTCAAGGTCAGGCCCAAACCAGTTCTTACTCATATGCAGTATGTCCCCCAAACCTAAGGCTTGATGATAAGCGAGTCGAAAGAAATAAGAAGTCAGCTTTGTACAGATGCAGCTCAGAGAAATGAACCATAGAGCAGTGGGGCCCTTGTCCATCTCCTTTACTCCTAATTTCTTATTCCATTGCCAGGAATAGAAAGCACCACCTCCCTAGGAGAGAAGAGCCACCAACCTATTTGGAAGAAAGGAAGGAAGAATTAAGTAAAAAATTTCCAACTTTCTTCTGGGCTAGAGCAGAAATAGGTGCCACGCTAAATATTACTTGGGGGGAAAGAAAACAGTGACTTGAAAAGAGTTGCCAAGGTAAATGGAAATGCCGGTCAATCCACACAAACAATCGGGAACAGAGTCTTTCAGATTTAATGGTTCTATTTTACTGTATTTTTAAGATCAACTTCAAAGGAATAAACAACCCAAATGAAAGTTTAATGTATCTTCAGTAACATCATAAATGTAGTTCATGAATCTTCTGGCTAGCCTTCCTCAAAGGACTTTGTGGCCATTTAGACACTTGGACATTGTGGGGAATAAAAATGTCCAGGCCTCTTAGGAATTACTGGATACTGGCTCTGAGCCCAAACTAATTCTGCACATGACACCGCCGTCCACCAGCCCCTGTGGAGGTTGCTGGCAGTCAAGTGACAAGTCAAGTCTTGACTCAGTCTAGCTTACCTCTAGCCCAGGGGCACCTCAAACGCAGGCTGTAGTTATTTCCCCGTTTGCAAGTGCAGGCTTAACAGAGATATTCCTCAGAAGAAAACCCATGGACCCATGGAGGTTATCTTGGTGGGAACAGCCAAGCACCCTTTGAGCTGCCTTTCCTTGTAATCAAAAATCATGATCCAAGCAAGACGACAACCCTGAAGAATGGCAGAGATCAACGACAGCACAGAAGACGGGACTGATGCGGAGGTTGGTGATTCCCAGCTTGTGCGCATAATCGCGTTTAATCAGGTGATGAATGGATTGCTACCTGCCACTCCGAACATGGTCCTCGGACAGGACAAGATGACGCAGCCCTGAAACCTTCCAGGCTACCGCTGATGGTACCAATGCTGGACCCTAAACAGCAGAAACACCAGAAGCAACCTGCTGGATGGCTGGCACACCCCCGGCGTCTCACCGGACAACCACACCCACTCTCTCACTGTGTTCCACCTGTGCGTCCGCAACTTTGATCATCTCGCCAAGCTACAGGATCACAACAGTTACCCAAACTGAAGAGCTCCTCCCGCGAGTTCCTGAAGAGCCAGCAGTCATCCTGGATGTCTCAGATGACACAGTGTGTGGCAGGGAACAAGAGACACAAAGCATCGGCGCAGTGGCCGGCTAGTCACACGAGGGGTGGCTGGGCTTAGCACCCGGAGGTGATCAGGGCATATTCCATGAGTGCAGCCCTAGCTAGAACATCCTTTATGGCATGACTGGATGGCCTCTATTGACGACTACTGGCTGTGTTCCTCAGCTTGCCCACGTTCCCGTTTCTGCCATAACTCCTTGTTCTCCAGGATTCCATTCGATTCTGCAAGCTGTCCGATATTCTTCAACAGGTTCTTTTGCTGCTTAAGTTAGCCAGCATCAGTTTGGTGTTTGCAATTAAGAACAATACAGTAAATGAGTGTAGATTAGAGAATCTATAGGGTTATGAAGTAGAAGGTAAGCACAAAGACGACCGTGCTTAATTAATTAATTGTATAATTGATTAATTGTGCCTGAGCGCATACCATGTTCAGTCAGCATAGAAGTAAGGCATGGAGATCAAAGAGGAGTCAAGTGAATGACTGAGGATGTGAGTTATCTCAGACTAAACTATTTCAAGACAGACAGGGATCCGACGGCGTAACGGTCACACATTCTTTGTAACAGTTCTAGTAGGCTCTCGGGGCTGTTGACTGGCTGAATGCTACAAGAAGCTGCCCCTAAAGATAACATTCCAGGACTAACCAAAGGGAAATGCGTTTCACCCTTCTTTCCAAAAGCATATATTCGGTGGGGAGAATGAGTGGAAAGAAAACTGACTCTTCCTGTTGCTTCCTGTCATTGGAACCTCCTTAGCATTTCTGTCAGCCACGTGGTGTGAATGACCCCTATGTCTTTGCTGAGGTCACACCACACAGAAAACTTTATAGAGTTGCCAAGGGCTACAGCGGTACTTAGAAAGATAGCTGATACTTAAGTAAACACAACAATTAATCTTAAGGAGTTTGATGCACCTATTAATTAACTCTGGCCATTATAGGTCTGAGGCACCAATTAAATAACTCTCACCACCCAAATCTATGGCACTGATGACCGTTTTTTTCTTACCCTTTTAAAACACTGTGTGACTGTCTTGCAGCCAGAAAATGAAGAAATGTGTTTTAATCAAAAACAATCACTGCCATAAACCATGAGAGACTATGGACTCTAAAAAACAATCTGAGGGCTTTGAAGGGGTGGGGGGTGGGAGCTCGGGGTACCAGGTGGTGGGTATTATAGAGGGCACGGATTACATGGAGCACTGGGTGTGGTACAAAAACAATGAATACTGTTATGCTGAAAATGAATTAAAAAATTTAAAAAAAATCACTGCCTTATATAAAGTGTTATTCCTGGATTTCTTTTACAGGATGTCTTGCCTTGATCTCTACAAACTCGCTATTTGGAGAATCAAGACCTCGAGTGTGCCCCAGAAGTGTAAACCGCAGCTGGGGGGCAAACAGCCCCAAGTCTTTCTCATGTAGCAAATGAAATTCTTTAATCTGTCATCAGGAAAAGAAAATAATACCAAAATCATGATTTTTTTTTTTTTTTTAGGTTCCTATCGCTCTTTGGGCATTCTCAATATTTCCACAAGTACAAATAATGTTTATTAAATAGTTTCCTTCTGGGTCTTTAAGTCTAGCTGGCCAAATCTGGGTTTACTACAAGAAAATTAAATATGTACTAAAAGTAATTCTGATTCTGACTAAAGTATTCTAAGAAAAACACTGTTGTTCCAGGGAACTGTGGTGAACTGCAGGTTTCCTCGCTCGGGTTTCAATCCCTTTTATTTTTCTGCTGACATAAAACCTGGATCCTGAAGCAAAAATGAAAGTGTCTGTAAGGTGTCTCCGAGTAAAAAGCCCGTGACCTTTGCCTCAAAAGCTATTACAGTAGAAGCACTTACTTAGTGTTTTACATTATGCATTAAAGACAGAGGGCCTGGAACCAGTATCTGTTTTCCATGAGCTCTAAAATACAAATTTGGGTAAATCACCTGTTGATACAGTCCCACTGAGGCTTGTTTCCTACACTCTGGCACCATTCACACGACCAATATCCACAGAGGAGATGTATCTAACTCAGAATTATCGAGGAATTGCCCATTTTCATTTTAATATGGAACATAAGAAAAATCTAACAATCAGTTTGTCGTCTCTGCCTCCCCTTCTCTGTCCATCGTCTGTATAAATCTTTCTATTGACCTTTCTGTTTCTTTCACTATAATCCCCTTCATCTTTCCATCCAAAGACAGTTAAAGCAAGAGCTAGAGCCTCAGAAAGAAAGACTCACCCAGTCTCAGACCATCCTGGGATTGCAGCTTTCACTTCTATCGGATGAGGCAACATTTAATAATCTAATGTATGTTGCTTGATTTTTCTGGTGCTTTCTTTAAAAACAAATCCATTTTTCAGTTAAAGACTTTAACAACTTCTTCAGAGAGAATAGATCAAAACATGTACCTGGCTTCCCATCTCCTTCTTTAAAAAATATGTTAAGTCATTCATTACCACACATTTTGCAAAACAATATTATTAACCCTTTCACTGCCACCCATTTCCTGCACGCTTTTTGCCTTTCACCTATAAGAAGGAGCATATATATTTGCCTCTTCTGACATGGATAGAACTCTATAAAAGTAAAATGAAAACACAATTTTTTACAGACCTGTGCCATTCCATGGACTGTATTTTTATCTGCAGATGTATATAGACAGCAAGCTGATTTTTTTTTAAGATTTTATTTATTTATTGACAGAGAGGGACACAGCAAGAGAGGGGAACAGAAGTAGGGGGACTAGGAGAGAGAGAAGCAGGCTCTTCGCTGACCAGGGAGCCCGATGTAGGGCTCGATCCCAGGACCCTAGGATCAAAACCTGAGCTGAATGTAGACGCTTAATGATTGAGCCACCCCAGGCGCCCCTAGCAAGCTGATTTTTATTCTAGGCATGCTTTTGTTTGGACTAGGATGACACAACAATAGCCTCACAATGATGAGGTATTTGAAGCTTGCAGGGTTAGTCCTTGATTTTGCCTGAGAAATGTCTGCTGTCTGCTCTCTTGGCAATCACCTTACCAGAACGGTAATTGCTTCTTTCAGGTAATTGTTAGCAATCGATCGCAGGCTGACTCTGGCTTAATGGCAGCCTTTAGATTGTTACTACTTCCAGCAAGGTGAGGACCCACTGGAATCTCTGGTGTCTAGGCGACTAGAACATTCTAGAGAAAGAAATAAAAGGTCCGGATCTTGGTATTATGCATAGGGCCTGTCAGCTCAGACAGATCCTTGGAAAATCTTTTTTGTTGTTGTTTTTTTTTTGTTTTTTTTTTTTGTTGTTGTTGTTAAAGGCAGGTAAAAGAGCTCCACATTTACTCCAAGATATTGCCAATAAGAAAGTCAAAACCTAAAAGGCAAGAGAGGACAGACTGATAGTTCATGTTGAATCCATTCTTTCTACATAATTCTTCAGCATGAGGTTCTTAGCCTTTTTAATATTCCTAACAGCATGCCTGCAGTATCACGGACAGCATCCCTGTGAAGACACTCCGTGATGGAAAGGAGCAAAATCTGAGAGAAATATATGGATTTGACCCGACATGAAAAAGACCACAATGTAAATAAGAACAGAACACTTCTGGGATTGTCAGTTTTGCTCATGTGAATTTGTTCTGCATACTGTGTGTTCCCTTAATAATGAGATACTGGGAGAGTGTTCAGAAGAAGAAACAAATGCTTGAAATAGATCTTTAACAAGCTGTGAAATGGCTGAGCACTCAACATAATGAAACAGCAACAATGAAATTAAAATCTACCCCCCAAAACCCATTATGATCATTAATAACAGCAATATTTTCTATGTCAGAAACACTTGTTCTAATCAAACACGCAAACAGACCTATCTCTTTCACAGTCAGTGGCTTATTGTGGACTCCATCTGAACAAGCTCATTTTTATACTGTGTCAAAAATAATTTTCCAGATTATCTATTTTCCAACCCTGATAGAATTTTAGAGCAAATAATGAGAGGTACCCATAGATTTTTCCACTGGATGCTGTAACAGTCTCAATAAAAAGTCAACAGGATATTGAACATGTTCCACTTTAAGCAAATCCAATATACAAAAGTACAACATTTTTGAAACCAGTAAATCATACAAAAACTATGTAAGTTAAAAAAAAAAAAAAAGAATCCATGCCATATGAAAGGATTCATTCTGAATATGGAATTCTTCTAATTAAAAAAATAAAGCTAGTAAGTGTTTTCTTCAAAACGCATATTATCAGGGTTCCTACCACTAAAGTGAGTCCCCAGATGTAAGAAAATAAAAGCATGAAATCAACTGCACATATATAGTCTCCTAGTGGACCAGGAGATTAGAAACCCAAAGCTTAAGTCAGGTGGTTAAGAAACCAAGTTTGTTAAACAAGCAAATTATAAAAAAGACTATTTACATTTATTTTTTTATTTTTTTATTTTTTAAAGATTTCATTTGTTCATTTGACAGACAGAGATCACAAATAGGCAGAGAGAGAGGAAGGGAAGCAGGCTCCCTGCTAAGCAGAGAAGCCCAATGCGGGGCTCGATCCCAGGGCCCTGAGATCACAACCTGAGGAGAAGCTCAGAGGCTTTAACCCACTGAGCCACCCAGGCTCCCATGAAGACTATTTACTTTTAAAAATGGACTTCATATCCTATAAAAGGATTCACCCTGAATATGCAATTTTCCTAATTAAAAATATTCAACTTGTTAAATGTATTCATTTAAAATTCATAGCATTCCCCTCCTCTAAAGTGAGCCCCCCAAAGGCTGGAGAACAGAAACATTAAAACAGCTTCCCTTTTGCTGACTTCAAAGACCAGGAGATTAGAAACCAAAAACTTAACTCAGAAATGTCTATCAACATTTAGCCCAAGAAATTCTTCATGAACCAAAATGTTCTTTCTCCTTCCGATTTGTAGCAACCGCGTTGGGAAATTGCAAGTGAGATGTGAAGTGAATACGACAGACTGTCGAGTTCTCATAACATAAATATACTTTATGTGATTATGCTACCCTGTTCAACTGACTGAAAAGCACATTAGTAATCTGTGTGCTCTCCACGTTTAAGAGTGCTGTCCACCCATAGGACTCCATCTGTTTGGCAGCCGCTCTGGTCAGGGCACTGTGCGAGCTGTCCAGGGAGCCGTAAAAGTGACAGGCACAATCCCCAGCTAATACAGAAGAGCCAGGATAGGTGCTGTCATTTCTACCTCCACCGCTTTCCTAGTGGCTTCACTCCTACCTGTTTAAATTCTACAGCTCCTTCAAGAATCATTTCAGACGCCAAATTCCATGTCCCCCTCACAGCTGGACTGAGTCTGTTCTTGGCCTGACCTCCTAGCGTGTTACACGCACTTGTCTGGCTGGGCACGGAACAGGGCCGAGCTGGAACACGAGCGGGACTCTCATGCCCCACGACACCTAAATTCTTTAGGAAAGGACTGTTTCATTGACATCTTGATATCTATCGTGCCACTTTTTACAGAGCCTTCCTCTTTGCTCAAGTAAGTGTGTCAAAGGATCAACATTAACTCCAAAGGGCAACTTTTGGTTTAGTTTTGGTTTTTATTCTGTCCTGCACCGGAAACAAAATCTCCTGGGGCTACGAGAACCTTGATTCTTTCTTAAGAAGAACCAGTTGAAATACCAAAACGTGCTTTTCTTACAAGGACTGAAGCAATTTTAACACTTCTTTTTTATTTATTTTTTCATTTTTAAAATTGTGTGTTTCAAAGTAGCTAGTAAAGCTTGGTTCCTGTTTCCGCACTTCACTCCCGAAAATCCTCCTAAACCTTCAGTGAGATGATGCTGAAGAATATTCAACACACAGAGTGAATTACATTCCAAGTAATAAACTTGGCCAGAATTCTGTGCTTGAAACGAACTTACATCCTGAGAGGCAAACCCATTTCAACTTATAGCATCTTATTCTTAAAAAGAAACAACAACAACAAAAAACCCCAGACATCCAGTTAAACAGGAACATGTGGCACATCATGAGTTAACTAAGTGTTATCTAATAAAAAGTACAGCTATACCTGCCCTGATAATAAACAGACAAGAACTACAGACAGTTAACATATCAACATCCATGTGTTTAATTTTGGTGACATCCATCTATTTAGGCATCTATTTAGCCATCTATTTTTTAAAGATTTTATTTATTTTAAGAGAGAGAAGGGGGTGGGCAGAGGAAGAGGGAGGGAGAGTCTTAAGCAGACTCCACACTGAGTGTGGAGCCCGATGCGGGGTTTAAACTCACGACCCTGAGATCACGACCTCACTGAAACCATGAGTCAGATTCTTAACTGACTATGCAACCCAGGCGCTCCATGCTTACACGATGCTTTGTAAAGTTCATTAAAGAGGCAAATATTTCCCTTCTCTTTCCCTTCTCTTTCCCTCACCAGTTCCTTAGCAAATCCTTATTTTTAGAATACAAAAATAAACTGTCCCTATCTTACCTACCTAATCCCAAAATATTGAGGCCAACTAATGAGGTTGTTACATTGAAACAATATTTCTTCATACAGCAAAAGAAAATATTACCTTGAAAATTTAAAGCAAATCAATTGTTATAGTATTAAATTCCAAGTTCTCATAAAATGAATTGCTGTATTTGATAGGAGTCAAAATGTCAAGACTGACTACATTTAGAGATCCATTCCAAGGAAAACTTTGTAAAACCCTTTATCAAAAGTCATTTGCATGCAAGTAATAGCTACACAAATGAAATGTTTTCTCAGTGGTTTCAAAGTTAAACATCAATGTATGATTGAAACATGTTCTGCTTTGCTGATTATTACAATCATTATGGTATAAAAGGAATTCACAGTGACCATTACATCAGAAATATTATTACGAAGATGAGAATTTCTTGAGGAATAATAATCAAATAAATGGGAGAGCTAACCACTGCAGTTTATTATTAACCCCTAAAGACAAATTCTTACTGTTGTGGGTTTGGTAGTTACAACAGACTTACTAGATAATAAAAATCAAGAGTTCATTAATCTGGTAAGCAGGTTTCCTCTCCTGTTATGATGTGTGAATTAAGTCAGGGAGAACATGGCTCCCTAATGTCCTCCTAGTGTGTTAATATGATATTTGAGACCACTCTTTTTTGTTGTTGTTTTAATGTTGTTTTTATTTCAGTCTAGTTGACACACAATGTTGCATTAATTTCAGGTGTACAGCATAGAGATTCAGCTTCTCTATGCGTCCTGCTGTGCTCACCACAAGTATAACTACCATCTGTCACCACACAACATTATGACAGTATCACTAACTCTATTGTCTCTGCCAGGTCTTTTATGCCCATGACTTATTCAGTCCGTAACGGAAACCTGTATATTCCACTCCCTTTCATGGATTTTGCCCATCTCTCTAGTCCCTTCCCTCTAGCAACCATCATTTGTTCTCCATAGCTACAGGTCTGATTCTGCTTTTTGTTTCTTCATTCATTTGTTTACTTAGGATTCCGCACATGAATGAAATCAAATGGTATTTGTGTTTCTTGGTCTTATGTCACTTAGTATAATACCCTACGTTCTCCGTTGTTGCAAATGGCACAATCTCATCCATTGTTACGGCTGCATAACATTCCCACGTGCTTCTGTGTGTGGACACATCTCCCTTATCCATCCATCTACCAGTGCTACCACTCTTCTTTTAAAGCATTAATTGAAAACATAATACTGATGATGCTTCTCTGATGTCAAATTTCTCTAATATTAAACTCACGTGCAATGCAATCTGTTGGGAGGCCCTTTATATGGCCAACATCATCACTTAACTATCTTCTTCTGCCCATCTCACTGACAGTCCAACCCATCACCCATCTCTCACAGGGACTCTTACAGAGGTCTCTGAGCTGGTATACTTGCTTCTGAGCTGGTATTCTTACTTCCTCTTGTCTCCCCTACAGTGTGTTTCCTACAAAGCAACTAGGAAGGTGCTTTTATTTTTACTTTTATTTTTTTAAAGATTTATTTGACAGACAGAGATCACAAGTAGGCAGAGAAGCAGGAAGAGAGAGAGGAGGAAGCAGGCTCCCTGCTGAGCAGAGAGCCCGATGCGGGGCTTGATCCCAGAACCCTGGGACCATGACCTGAGGCTGAAGGCAGAGAATTTAACCCACTAAGCCACCCAGGCGCCTCAGGAAGGTGCTTTTAAAAACGTTATGTATCAGATCATGTCACTCCCTGCTCAAAACCACCCAAAGCCTTCCCATAGGAGGTAATGTGCTGGTGAGGCCCTGCAGGGGCCCGGCCCTGCCTACCCTCCCAGCCTCACAGCCACCCCACTCTCACTTACACCACCCGGCCTTTTTATTCCTAGAAGTCACCCATCCCCTCCCAACTCCAGATTTTACTAGAAGCTCTTCTCCCAGACTTTCAGATGTTTGTCCTCCTGAAGCCTGTCCTCAGGCTTCAGATCAAGGGCATCTCTTGAGGACTGCTCTGGCCACAAGCTGAGAGCAGCCCAGACACAGCCACAGTGACCAAGGGATCCATAAGCATGTCACTCTGCTTCGTTTCCTCAAAGCACTTCTCAGTCTCTGGAATGATCTTCTTTACTAATTGTCAATGCGTTTATTGTGTGTCTCGCACTAGAACTGACCTGCCGCACATCAGGCGTCTGGTTTGTCTTACCACATAACTGTAGCAAAAATGCAGCAGAAGCTCCATAAATAAATACTGTTAATTGAATAAAAAGCCCCAAACTACGTGAGTACACAAGAAAGTTTTATGTTACAAAGTTCCATGTAACATTTGATAAGACAGCAGCATCTCTAGATATTAATTTCAAAAACATGGCTCTACGAAAACTGCTTATGTACTCACCTGGAGCAATTTACTGTCAGTAAGTAGCTTAGCAATTATCATCTACGCGTATCAACAGAACCATTATGAAAGTACCACATTGTTTCTTTTGAATTCAGCTGTATGTACAAACACAGCCAAAATAACTAGAAAATTACAAACAAAAAGAGGTCTCTGGGCAGCTAAAGAGAGGTGTCCCAAAATAAGAAATATATGTGAAGGGGAGGACGGATTTGGGAAGGACTGCTTAAAACTCTAGACCTGAGTTTTAGTCTAGAAAGATGACCTAGAAGTCAAAAACTGACCTTCGGGCACCTGGGTGGTTCCGTTGGTCAAGAGACCAATTCTTGATTTCAGCTCAGGTCATCACCTCAGGGTTGTGGGATCAAGCCCTGCACTGGGCTTCATACTGGATGTGGAGCTGCTTAAGATTCTCTCCCTCCCTCTTCCTCGGCCCCTCCCTCCCCGCACGGGCACTCTCTTTCTAAAAACAAACGAACAAAACATAGACTTTCACATTAGAAAGTCATTCACACACACACACACACACACAAACAGGGCATCCTTCAGTTGAACTTCAGTCCAGTTGAGTGTGGGCTGCATTTAGTGAGCTATTCCCAAAAAGCAGAGCATGGAAAGGGAGGGAAAGTAACTTTACAGAGTAACAGCTGGCAAACACCACCTTGTTCAGGTGACCAAGGTCAGCAAATCAACAAAAAGCCACCTTGACAACTTGTACTCTTGACATTGGTGATAAAAAAGTGTACTTCACCTCGCTCCCAAAACCCATAAACCCAGACTAATGGCGAGAAAACACCAGGCAGACTCAAATGCAGGAACATTCCACAAAATATCTAGCCAGCATTCCTCAAAACTGTCAAGGTTTTCAAGAACAAGGAAAATTTAAGCAACTATCAGACTAAGGAGACCATAAAGGACATGATGACTAAATGTAATATGGATCCTGGAAGAGGAAAAAGGACATGAGGGAAAAACTAGGGAAATCTGAATCGAATGTGGACATCAGGTAATAATTCAACAATACTGTCTCCTCAGTTTGGATAGCTGTACCACTGTAATGTAAGAAGTTTACCAGTGTGTCATTTATGAGAACTCTGCACTATCGTTGCAACTTTTTCAGTAAGTCTAAACTATTCTAAATTAAAAGTTTATTTAAAAAAACAAGACAACTCTGAGTTGAATGATCTCTATGATATATTTACTGATGTACTGTATACATCATGGAATCATCTCTGCATTAAAAAGACTATATGTGGGGGCAACTGGCTGGCTTGGTCAGTAGAGCATGTGGCTTTTTTTCTTTTTTTAAGATTTTTATTTATTTGACAGAGAGAGAGAGCACAAGCAGGGGGAGAAGCAGGCAGAGGGAGACGGAGAAGCAGGCTCCTTGCTGAGCAGGGAGCCCGATGCGGGACTCGATCCCGGGACCCTTGGGATCATGACCTGAGCTGAAGGCAGTCGCTTAACGGACTGAGCCAACCAGGCGCCCCCAGCATATGGCTCTTGATCTCTGGGGCATCATGAGTTTAAGCCCCATGTAGGGTGTATAGCTTACTTTAAGGAAAAAAAAAAAAAAAAAAAGACTGTGCGTATATGTACGTAAACTGGTAACGATATGCATAAAATCTCCCTTTAAAGATAAATTTAGGCACACCCGGGTGGCTTAGTCAGGTCTTGATCTTAGGATCCTGGGATCGAGCCCCACATCAGGCTCCTTGCTCAGCAGGGGGTCTGCTTCCTGCTTCTTCTCTCCCTTTACCTCTCCCCCCACCTTGTGCGCTCATGCTCTTTCTCTCTCTTTTCTCAAATAAATAAATAAAACCTTTGAAAGAAAAAAGGATAAATCTATGACTTTTATATATAACACATTGCCTCTGGGAAGGAAAACTGGGTGACGGGGATAAAAGAAAACAAAAGTGATTTACTTTTCACCATCTATACACTTCTACATCATTAAGATTTTATAAAATGTTCATGTACTTTCTAGTCAAAAAATAAGTTAAAATGTCCATGATGTCGTCCCCCAGCCGTGGACCGGTGAGCCCTAAAGGATCGCTGTTGTTCATGTAAATATGGTTCTTTGAAATGAGAAAGCTTTATGGCCCCCACAACAAACCTGGAGAGCTTAATAGTAGTAACTTATGCTGGAGGGTCAGTAACAGCACTAACACAGGGCGCCTTGTGTGTAGGCATGACTCGAAGCGTTACACACCCATGAACCCACGGATCCCTACGAGATCCGCACTGTTAACTGCACAAAAGATGTCCCATATGACTACTAGCATTACTCATTTATGAGCTGGGAATTTTCCCTTGGCCTCTCATGCAGGTTGTGTAGATAAAATCTCTCCACTTAAACTATGGCTTTATTTCTTCTGCTCCTTCAAAAATATAATGGAAAACTGGCAAAGGGCCTAGCCATTTGGCATCTTCCGTGAAGATTTACCACTCTAGTCTACTGAGGATTAGGTCACAAGGACAGTACACATGCTTGAAACTCATGTGTCTCTGCTACGACACATGCTTTATATAGTTTAAACTACACGTGCTACCTGGACTATCCCCAAGGATTCTAATCCCAGAGACTTTATCGTCTGAAAAGAACGTATCATCACGTATTATTACTATACCTATTAATATAAGTATTAATATATATTTTACTGTTTTTAAGAAAATCACTTTTGTGAACATTATAATTATAATTATAGACCCACATGGGTCTGCGGACAGACTCCAAGAGAAAGTATATTTTCATTGGCATCTAACCGAAATCTAGCATCTCCTTGCATTATAAATACAGGCATGATACAAGCCACAGAGTTGTTTTTTTTTTAAGATTTTACTTTTTTATTTGATGGAGAGAGACACAGGCAGAAGAGAAGAAACACAAGCAGGGGGAGTGGGAAGAGGGAGAAGCAGGCTCCCCGCTGAGCAGGGAGCCCGGTATGGGGCTTAATCCCAGGACCCTGGGACCATGACCACAGCCAAAGGCAGACGCTTAATGACTGAGCCACCCAGGTCCCCAAGCCACAGAGTATTAACAGTCCCTGCGACTCTGTCACCAATAGAAATAATGATTCCTTTTCTATCACTCTATAGTTAGGCAGATATGCTATTGCTTAAGCACATCATGATTACAAAACTACAGCTGGTGTTAAGCCAGCTACTAGATTGTATGACCTAATGCATTAATAAGTATATCTATTACTTTATCATAATTTTTTATCTTGGATGACTACCTTAATAGAATTAGTCCCTCATATCTTACGTATTTAAAATTTTCTTTTTGAAAAGGGATCTGTCAGTTGGCCAAAGGGTCTTAAAAAAAAAAAAGGCCAGTGGGAGAATGTAGCTTGTGACAGAATGTATGTGCCCCACCTGTCTTCAAACCCTTGAAGGCACTACTCAGGAAGCGCTTGTGGGTTGAGCAAATGAAAAAATCAGCATTCCTCAGCACCGGTTTATGGTTTGACTTAAAATAGTTCACTCGCCACTCCTGTACAAAGAGCTCAAAGGGAGTGTGGAAACTAAGATGGGAAATCAGGCCTCTTTCCAACAGTCATTGCCACTTTATACGCAAAACCCCAGCAGCGACAGAGGCCCAAACTGGAACCCCACTCACTTGCAGAGGGCACAGATGGTAAAGATAAACTCATCCTGACGGGGCTCTGTGAGCCTGACCTCACGCAACGAAATGCTAAATACGGACTTTAAAAAGATAAAAAGCAAAGCTTTCTTCCCACCGTAGGCCCAATTATAAGGAGGAAATACAAACAGTAATGCTTATATGCAAATGTCATGTCCCTGAAGTTCAGAAACATTTGTATCGGTTCTAATGTTCTGTGTCATGTCTTCAAATAATTTACATAGAGAGTCATGTGCAGGAAAAAAAAAATTGCTAAGTGCTATTTTAAAGCATAAAAGTTAAGAGACTGCTGCAAGGAAATGTTGATTCCCATAAGAAATTTCATCAAATGTGTTACTAAAATCCATACCCAGTGGCTACAGAATTCTATGACTCACCAGCATAGTAAAATCATCAGGAAGAAAACAGGTTTAATTTTACATGAGTTTTTCCTACTGAAATCAGATTGGCTCCAAATTATCACCACTTCTTAGTCATCGCGAGGTATCAGTTCAATAACCCAGAGTGCAGAGCTTTCAGATATCAATATCGAACTCATTGAGATGCAGTTTCTATAATCCATCTTTTCTCCTTTGGGACCCTGGCAGAAGATCTGTATTATTTTAGTCTTCCTATCTCCCCTTCTCTACTTGCATGATTATGAACAGTCCTGAGACAGACACATCCCTTGGCCTCACTCAATAAACAATCCAATTATCAATGGATAATTGAAAACACAAACATTGATTATAAGCATTTACCCAAACATTTATTTAAAAGCTGGTTCGTTCGTATTTGAAAGACAAAAATCTGTATAGGTCAAGAAGGATTTACATAGAAGATGGTTCCAGAAAATTTGGTCAGAATAATCCTGATTACAAAGGTTTAAATGGTCTTCTATTCAGAGATGACTTTCAGGGACAAGAGAGTTGAAGAACTGCAGATTCAAAGCCCCCGATGTAGGTCAGAAAAGTACACAATATATGGAGACCAGAAGCAGAAGAATATAAAGCTACATGGATGCTTTCTTACTCAAAGAGTGGTTGAAGCTGTATTTGATTCCACCATGTTTTTAGTAAGAGCTACTTTATCTGCTTCAAGGCCTAATTTCAACACCTACTGCCTGGGAGGTGGCGTTCACCTTTTCATCTTGCAAGATCAAAAAAAAAAAAAAAAAAGTCTTCAACAAACAAAGTTTCTTTAGAAAAGACATTTCCACAAATAAAAATTCCCCAAAGGATGTAAATACACAATCCCCAAAACAAGGGCAGACAGAAAAAAATAAATAAGTAAAATACATATTCGAAAGAAAATACTGTCTCTCCTTTGATTGCTGGCTTGTGACAAAGCTTGTGAACTCCTCTCCTGGTTGCATAGCAACCGTGGAAGCAGCAGATCCAGCCTGTAAGAAATTTCCATGCCAGCGCTGTGGAAACAGGAGCTAACTACTCAGTCTATTTGTCAAGGTTACCTGTATTTGCAAAGGGGGGGGGGGGGGAGAAGATAAAATAATGCTCCTGAGGTGTATAGAACCAAAGATCTGGAAGGATGTTCTCAATGCTTTGAACACCTCTACAATAATTCCTCACCAACGAGGCTCTGTGGAGGAAACTCCCATATGGGAAAGAAAGGCTCCAAACCTGTAGGAAATGTGCCTTATCACTGAAACAACATAACCAAGCTCCACAAAACGAAATCACTAAATTCAAGAGTTAGAAGGTAGGGGGCCTGGGTGGCTCAGTTGTTAAGCGTCTGCCTTCGACTCTGGGCATGATCCTAGGGTCCTGGGATGGAGCCGCACATAGGGCTCCCTGCTCGGTGGGAAACTTGCTTCTCCTCTCTCACTCCTGCTTGTGTTCCCTCTTTCACTGTGTCTCTCTGCGTCAAATAAATAGTTCTTTTTTTCCAAGAAACACATTAACATAACTTGAATTCGGGTGCACCAGGGTGGCTCAGTTGGTTAAGTATGTGCTTTCCACTCAGGTCATGATCTCAGAGTCCTGGGATCGAGTCCCACCTCAGGCTCCCTGCTTGGTAGGGAGTCTGCTTCCCCCTCTACCCCTGGCCATGCTTCTGCTCACCCTCTCACTCTTGCTCTCTCAAAAAAGTAACTAAAATCTTTTTTAAAAAATTAAACTTGAGTTCTTTTTCTATCTTCCATTCTTGAATGTGGCTGAGCACAGCACTGGACAAGTCTCTAAAATGAGCAATTCATTTCCATAGAGATTCGTCTTAAAGCTTGAGCCTGGTAAACATAATCAGTAAACTTACTGGCATCAGCACAACTGATAGGCTCAGACCAGCTTTCAGTTCGTCCCCATCCAGGTTCCACACAGGAAAAAATAAATGACCTACATTAAGAAACCTGACGAGTCCAAACAAAAATGCTCTTACAGAGAAAGAGGAGACATACATAGAATGACTCATACGCATTGGTGAACCAGTGTTACTTTCTTTACACTTAGTTATAGACTCTATCCATTAATGTTTAATGCCCAGCCCACCAACGATCAGGGCTTGACTGCTTCTCACAAGGAAATAACCTGAACGGGGGCACATGGTCCTTCTTGTGAGTGACCTGGAGAGTGGGACAGTGGAAGAAGCACGGAGCCACGGGCCAGGCTCTTGTCACAAGTAGCTCAGCTATGGGACTTTGTGCCAGTCAGGTCAGTGAGCTGCCATTTCCACTTCTATAGACTTATATTAAGAGCTCTGATGCCCACTTCATAAGGATGATCTAAAAATCAAATAATGTCCAATAAAGGAACAGAAAACACATACAAACTTCTGAGTACTCTTTCTGACTTTATGCAACACTTTCTGCTTCCTCAAGTCATGTTAGAAGGGTATCACACTTGTGCTGATTGTCTATAAAGAAGTGCTTAGGGAAATTCAGATGCAGCTTTATCATTAGACTTTAAACTAGCAGAAAATTCAGTTCTAGCTGTTGATGGGCAGCAATACTGACAACTGGTAAAGGAGCATAAAAAATGACAGTCATTCTTCAGTTCCTTCTATTTCCCAACTTTAAAAAATGATGCATTTCCTAGATTTTTGATGATTGAATTAAGACAAAAGCACAACTGCCAAGTAATGAACATTTTCTTTTGGAACACTGATAAGAGTGCCAAAGTAAAGATAATGTTAGAGTTTTTGATTAATGAAATTAATATATCTCATGAGATGCTTTAGAAAAAGTACACATCATCTTTTATAAAAATGTCTATTTCTGTAGAGAGAAAGTTCTTCTCTTATTTGGTGATTAAAAATATTTACTTTTTCGTTAAAAAGTATACCTTGCATATAAACTTATTCATCTGTTGACTTAAAAGTAAAAGAACAGTAATTTTAATTTTAGATACCAGACAGTATCTAATTGCTGATTAATTTACAATGAAAGCTTGCTAGACTTATACTCATTAACTGTTAACATTTGAGCACATTTAAAATTATCTGTAGAAACGGTTGCACTTATTAATAAGGCAGATGGGACAGGCAAGTTTTTATCAGGAGCACAGAATTCACAGAAGAAAGAAAAAGAATGTGAGATGAACCCAAACCTCTTCCCCAGCCAAGAAGTGTTTTTTCCTATGGCTGTTAGCATTGACCTACCGCATTAGTCATTTTTGTTTCCTGCATAATTTCAAAAGCATCACCTATGCTGATAAATGTGCTGGAATCATCGATCGCTAAGTCTAGCAAAATGTGCCTCTCAACGCACTGAACCCCAGATCCGGCAGGAAGAACACTTGTGCAGAACAGATGTATGGAATGCACCCAACTAGTTGTTGTATATTGAGTTCAAGTCTTATCTCATGCAGAGGTATCAGGGAAATGAGAGAGTTTAAACCTTTATTTAAAATAGAACAGATACGAACTATAAAGGGAAGACAGTTTCGATGGGAGGAAAGGCTTATTAAATCAGTCTTCCCTCTATATACATGCATTCACTAAAGGCAAGAACTAGAAAGAAAGAAAGAAAGAAAGAAAGAAAGGAAGGAAGGAAGGAAGGAAGGAAGGAAGAAAGAAAGAAAGAAAGAAAGAAAGGAAGAAAGAAAGAAAGGAAGGAAGAAAAGCATTACTTTCCAGGTCAAGACGCGGAGAACTAATATTTACTCGGTGATGCTCTATGCTAGGCACTGTACTGGGTGTTATAAACAATGGCAGGTACAGCCTCCGCTTTACAGATGGATAACCAGAGAACCCCAAGAGGTAAAGGGACTTGTCAGGGACAAGTGAGAGATGGGCCTACAATTTAAGACTGCACCTACCATATTAAGGAGGGCATCATATATTGTGATGAGCACTTGGTGTTATACACAGCTAATGAGTTGTTGAACACAACATCAAAAACTAATGATGTACTATATGCTAACTGGACACTTAAAAAAAAAGAAAAAAGCCTGCACCCATCAGACTCTTAAGCTTACCTACTTTTCCTTCTACCACACACTTCCTCCCTTTCTAATATAAAAAAAAGAAAAAAAAAATCTACGAAAGGCTGAATCCAGCCCAGAATACCCAAATCATTGCAAAAGGCTGCCTATCGAATCCTGGAAACTTTCTGCTAAAGAGCAACATATTTACACGCCAGAAGGTTTTAGCATATGTCCTATCTATATCATTTCCAAGTACCTATCAGCAGAGCGCTTAGGAATCCTGACAGGGCTGACATCTTAACTGCTGCCTCTTTTCTCAGGAGGTTATACATGCGTCAAATTATAGCTGGATATTCAAAACACTGGATCCGAGTTGAAATAAATAAGTGAAATAAATAACTGTCACCAATATGGCTTTACTAGTCACAAAGCAAATCTAGCAAATGTTAACATTTTGGGAGGTGGGAGGCAGGTTAAAAGTCAGAAAGCCAAGATAAACAGAGAAGACCAAGGCAGTACCCCAAGGCAGAGGGCAGAGAGACGGAGGACTCTTGGCTGAGAAGGAAACTTGCCTTCCAGGGTTATTCCTGCCAGCAAGCAGCTACCTGCTGTTCTCCTGGGTGTGCACGGCCAGGGTCAACACTAGAAACGGGGAAATCTCTGAACAATTTTTCCAGTCTCCCTTATTCATAAAGGAATGTAGCAGCAGACTGAATAGCCCTGGAAAGAGCATGATTTGGGGGATCAATTGCACCTGGGTTCAGATCAGAACTCTGTTTACCAACTGCTTTGAGCTGCAGTTTCCCATCTATAAATTGGGGGAAATCCAACTGGCCTCACAGAGTCCTTGGAGAATCAAATGAGTTAAAATCATATAGCACATAATGGCCATTCAATAAATGTGAGCTCCTTCCCCTTTACTGCACTATTTGAAGTGATTATCAGCAGAGTGGCTATAGGCTCAAAACAAAAACCAGAGAGGCGCCTGGGAGACTCTGCTGGTTAAGTAGCTGCCTTCAGCTCAGGTCATGATTCCAGAGTCCTGGGATCGAGCCCCGCATTGGGGTTCCTGCTCAGCAGAGAGGCTGCTTCTCTCTCCCTCTGCCTGCCGCTCTGCTTACTTGTGCTCTCTATCCCTCTGTCAAATAAATAAATAAAATCTTAGGAAAACAAACTTCATTTAAAAAAAAAAAAAAGACAAACCACAGTCAGCTACATCAGGAAGTCTTTTTCTCTTCCGTGAAACTAAGAAAAATACATGTCTATCTTTCTTTCTCTCTGGCCTGAGACAGAATCACTTTGTATTCCAATAACCTCTTGAGTTGGGAGCTACAGACTGAGCAGTGGGGTACCCATTACGCTCCATTGAGAAGAAAGAAACCCATCATTGTAGCTTAGAGTAAACAGTATTTAGCACACTGAAGCTCCTCCCCAGGTCTTCCCCCTGGGATGAATTAGCAGAGTAACTCCTAAGAGAGGCTCAGCAGGGACCTGGAATTATGGAGACTTTTTCGAGCTCTCACTTACATCATGTTATATATATATTATACAAAGAGTGTGTATATGTGGGCACGTATGTACACTTGTCTACACATTCATGCCACATACAATAACATCTATAGACATATATTTAGTGATAACACACAGATTAGATAGATCAACATACACCATCAAAGGCCAAAACAAGACGAACATTGTCAAATCCTGTCCATCTATTTTGATCCAACTTCTAGAGTATCACAAATGGGCACGGAGGGGGTGAGACGTGGGCCGCCAGGGCAGTATCCACAGGAAGAAACCGGGATCATCTTGCCATTAGATTTTAAAGCATCATTTCCTAGCCCCATCACCAATCTCTTGCCTACTGCTTTATTACTACACTATTAAAATGTCTAGTCCTCACAATTTTCTGGGTTTTAGCCTCATTCCCTCTGAACCTACTCCGTAGAAGATAGGCTCCTACTCCGTAGAAGATAGTATCACGAGCTGAGGAAAAGGAAAGAAAGGGCATCTGCCTGCTGCTGATGGGGACATTAAACATCTCTCAAACATGTATAATGTAGCAGGAATTTGGGGGAATGGCACATTCTCATTTCCTTTTCATAAAAACTCTATGAGGTACACACTTGTTGCTACTGCCCGTCAGAAATGAGAAAGTTGAGGAATACAAGTCAAGCATCTTGTTCACAATTCCTAACTAGCAGGTCTGCCAGACACCAACCACGAGGTCTTCTGTCCTCCAGGAAGAGGTGGCTCGTGAACAGGAACTCTAGCATTAGTCAAGTTAGGGCCACATCTTTCAATATCAAGAAGAAAGCTGGGGCACCTGGATGGCTCAGTGGGTTAAACCTCTGCCTTCGGCGCAGGTCATGATCTCAGGGTCCTGGGATCAAGCCCTGCATCGGGCTCTCTGCTCAGTGGGGAGCCTGCTTCCTCCTCCTCTCTTTCTCTCTGCCTGCCTCTCTACCTACTTGAGACTGAAATAAATAATATCTTTAAAAAAAAAAAAAGAAGAAGAAGAGAGCCGTAGAGCAAGAATTTACCTTAGAATTCTAGGATACTAATGTGAGTTCTAGAGACTCCGTGAAGACATGTTCACACATGAAACCTTTTCAGATGTGATCGTAGATTTGGATGTGATACGAATAAATCCATAAAAAAAAAAAAACAAAGTCTGTCACAAAGGGGAATTCCAAGAGAGTTTTAAAAAACAAACAAAAAACAGGGGCACCTGGGTGGCTCAGTTGGTTGAGCAGCTGTCTTCGGCTCGGGTCGTGATCCCAAAATCCCGGGATTGAGTCCCACATCGGGCTCCCAGCTCCACAGGGAGTCTGCGTCTCCCTCTGACCTTCTCCCCTCTCATGCTCTCTCTCACTCTCTCTCTCAAATAAATAAATAAAAATATTTAAAAAAACAAACAGGGGTGCCTGGGTGGCTCAGTGGATTAAATAAAGCCTCTGCTTTCGGCTCAGGTCATGATCACAGGGTGCTGGGATCGAGCCCCGCATCAGGCTCTCTGCTCAGCAGGGAACCTGCTTCCCTTCCTTTCTCTGCCTGCCTCTCTGCCTACTTGTGATCTCTGTCAAATAAATTTAAAAAAAAAATTTTTTTTTAAACAAACAAAAAACACCACAGTGAAATAATATGACAGTGTCCCACCACATGGCATCTCCTCCACCTGCCTCAAAGGAGACTCATATACACTGATTCCTTATCATACTGTGACCCACAATCGTATCCAACTTAATATGAAGCACATCTATACCAGAATGATCTCCTTAGCTGAAAATTCAAAGCCCCCAAAGTGACTCTCGCCTACCTTTTCAGCCAAATTTACCACTTTTTTATTTTTGGTTTTCAGATCAAAAATACAATCTGAAACTGTATCCAAGCATGTTTTCTAAAAATTACCATATTTGAAAAAACAATTCTACAAATAAGAGTTCCACCATAGTTGCCAAATAAATATGTCTGCTAAATTTTTACATTAAACTCTGCAAGCTAAACATAAGAAAAATAAAAGTCAAAAGAACTCTATAAAAATATTTGCCCTCGAAATAAAGCTAAAGGACTAATAATATTAATACATAAAAAACTTTCATAAATTGATGAGAAAAATATGAATACCCTTATAAAATATTGCCCAACGACATGGAGAGGCAATTTCTAAAAGAAGATGTTAAACAATAAACAGACCACAATCAGATGCCTGGGAGAAAACACTGTGATATCAGACTTCATTTCTGAGATTCTAAACAACTTTGTACTCGTACTGAAAAACAGAAGAAAAATTGAAAAATTATATTTTCTCTTGAGTAGGACGAGAGTAGCATTTTCTGAGAACATGACATTCACAATATTTGGTTATGAATCTTTTGCTCTGCTGAGCCAGGATTCTAAGCTCATGGGTTCAAACTGGGTCCTACTTGTATGTGACAACTATACATGAGTGAACCAATAACTTGTCATCGTAAGATGATTTCTAATATATGGAAACTGTATACTTCCGTAAATATTCTGAATAAGTGATATTCTTTAATCTTCCCGATCCACACCCCCCAACTGTCTCACACGCTCTTACTTGCATTCCTAACACACGTTTTTTGTTTGTTTTTTTTTTAAGATTTTATTTATTTATCGGGGGGGGGGGGGGGTGGAGAGTGAGTACAGGCAGACAGAATGGCAGGCAGAGGCAGAGGGAGAAGCAGGCTCCCTGCCGAGCAAGGAGCCAGATGCGGGACTTGATCCCAGGACGCTGGGATCATGACCTGAGCCGAAGGCAGCGTCTTAATCCACTGAGCCACCCAGGCGTCCCCTAACACACGTTTTAAAGGGCCCGCAATAACATTATTCCCTTTAGAACAGAAATCAAAGCAAACACGTCTTCCTTGAATGCCAAGGAAATGTGTTTAAGGACTGATATTCCCAAATGAAAATGGGAGTCTTCTCTTCCTACAGACCACACGCCTTCTAAAAGCAGCCCACTTGAGGGAGCAGAGAGGAAAGCGTGTCGTCAGATCAGTCCTGAGGCTAAGGGAAGCGACAGACCATGAGGCCAGCACATTCTCACATCTGACCCTGATATAAGCCAGTCTCCCCACGTAAAGCCCTTCAGGGCAGCATCGTGCCTGCACTGTGGCAGCGCTGATTTATTCTGAAGGCAGAAAGAAAACAAACTTTGGCAAGGCACAGCAAACATCCAAGTATTTTTAGTCAGCCTCGTGGTAACCCACACCCTTAAACTGGGCATGAGTCAATTCTGAGAGATCTTAGAATTGTGTCATCGGGATTCAGACTTTGCCTGACACAATGCGGCATTGTTCCTGATTACTCATATTCCAGAGTTCAAAGACAAAAGAATTCTATCAGAGAGGCTTGTGCTTTCCTTCAGCTCCTCTATGAAGTAAATCGAACGTTCTGACAGCACACCTATCTCCAGATGTCAAGTCACTCTTACAAACATCTAAATCAAAGGCTTGTCTAGGCAAGTCTTCAGTGTACGATATTGAAAAAGTGACCTTGGTTTCTTTAAATGCTGCCCATTCAATTCACATTCTATAAAAAACACATAATCAAAGTGGTGGAGGAAAACCAAGAAAGAATCAGATACCAGAATTTAAAAAATGGGTTTCCTTTCACTTGTACTGATGCTCTTCTCATTAAACTCAGAATTCTTCCAAGCCACCCTTCAACTAGCGCATGATGAAGTCATTATCTCCTCAATCTTAAATATCTTTAATATTTTAAGTGGGTGCGAGGATTCAATCACAAAAATTCAGAAGAAGGATTCTGTGTTCCCTCTTGAGGCCCCAGACATCCGCTTGCTGGCAAAGTGGGTTGGACCATTAACTGACTGGAGACAGAGGAGCTGGAGTGGGTGCCAAGTAGCGAGGGATCTCTTTAAAGTTCAGATCTCTGACTTCTGGTATGTTCTTTGAAACTGTGACAGGAGAGAAAGGAGGCAAACTAAGCTGATGGGCCAGTGAGGGTTCCAACGAGCCAAGGCAGTTGAGTTTATATCCAAACTGAAAAGAGGCCATGAGGCACTCCCAAGATACCAAAAATGTAAATCAGAAGAAACCTTTCATTCTGGGTAAAAAAAATGCAACAACTCCCAGGCTCTTTTTGCCCCCAATCAGTTTTACTCACTTACCTAACTGAATTCCTGTGGCATTGGAGCCTTTAGGGAAATCATTTCAGCCTGGCAATGCCAGTGCCTCAAGACTTCTGATGTCATGGTACAAAGTCAAAACTTCAGGAAAGACAGTATTTAAGCTCCATATAAAACCCTGCTACAGAAGGTAGCATAAGCACATTCTGGAAGGTGTTTTAACGGATAAAGGCTTGGTAAAGGAGGTTGGTTTGTGCACAAATAGATAAGACAGAATAACAAAGTCCTAAATTTACACATGAATGGTTGTTTCATTCTCGTGTAAGTTTAAAAAAAAAAAAAACTAAAATATTTCAATGTCGAAATACGACAACATGTATTTTTTTTTTAAAGATTTTATTTATTTATTTGACAAACAGAGATTACAAGTAGGCAGAGAGGCAGGCAGAGAGAGAGGGGAGGAAGCAGGCTCCCCACCGAGCAGAGAGCCCGATGTGGGACTTGATCCCAGCACCCTGGGATCATGACCTGAGCCGAAGGCAGAGGCTTAACCCACTGAGCCACCCAGGCACCCCTCTTAAGATTTTTATTTACCCAACTATATAAATTGAGAATTTTGGGTGAGAGCTAGAAAAATCCCATCTTAGCTTTGAAATTATGAAGACCTCTGCTCAACTAACTAGATTACTAACTAAATCTTGGTCCAATTATTCAACATATGATTCTATTTTTTAACTTTAGAAAACAAAGATAGTCATACTTTTGCCCCTCAAAATTATTGGAAAAGAAAATATACCTGAAAAATACAAACTTTCTTTAAGAGGTGAGACATAATACAGGTAAGAAGGAATTATCAATAGGATTCCAATGAATTTTGTTTTCATTTGTTACCAGTGACACAAATAACACTTACTGGCAACATTACGAAATCCTGCCGAGCTGATGATATGATGAGAAACGCCTACCAAACCAATGTGAAAATCTCAAAAGACTACATTATCATTTTTATGAGTAGTTCGTGACAAAAAATCAGTATTATTCTACCATTTCACTGCATAACAACAACAACAACAACAAAAAACCATCATTTAAGAAGATGATCCAAGTGTATCTGCATTTCAAAGGATAAGGGTAATGACATGTTAGAACAGTAAAATAACTAAAGGTTCCATAGATGGGAGAAAGTTATAATTGTTTAGCCACATAAAGTAGCTGGTATTAGACAATTTCTGACATTCCAAATAGCAATTATGCATAACCCACCCTAATAAAATCTATACATAAAGGAACAAAAGTCACCTTAGGAAAAACAATAAGCCATAATAACATGAATTGTATCATTTGACCTTTTTTTTTTAAAGTACTTTTATTTTTTTTCAAATTTTATTTATTTCTTTGACAGAGAGATAGAGAGCACAAGTAGACAGAGCAGTAGGCAGAGAGAGAGAGGGAGAAGCAGGCTCCCCACTGAGCAGGGAGCCCAAAGGGTGACTCGATCCCAGGACCCTTGGCATCATGACCTGAGCCGAAGGCAGTCACGTAACTGACTGAGCCACCCAGGTGCTCCTCATTTGACCTTTTTTCGAGCTCTTATTATGTAGGCAAGTAAAATGTTTTCTCTCCCCACAAACCTATGAGAGAAGGGCCATTACTAACCTATTTTCAGGTGAGGAAATCGAAGCACAGAGCGATGCCGTATACTGCCCAAGCACATGGAGCCAAGTCGGGTTGACGTTCAAATGCCTATCCTAACCCTTCCTTCAGTCTGGCTGTTGCAAAGAACAGATACTTCCCAGACTAAGAGCTGGAAGACAGTGGCTATTAAGCATATGGAAAGATGAGGGCTGGGAACTGCAGGAAGATGGGGAGAGGACAGGGAGAGAGTTGTAGCATTTGCCCGTCACTGTACAGAGGAAGGAGAAAAAAAGGCAGCCTGCGGGGCCCACTGAGCAGAGCTCCCCTCAAGGAGGCACTGGGTTATCACAGCTAAAAGACTTCCACTATTATAATCATCAAACAGGCTCTCCTAATTCCAGATCAAGAAGCATTTGATCATAATTAAACGTCCACTCAGGCTTTTCAGACGGAGAATGTGCTACAGAACTGAGCCAAGCATTTGGTTTTCATGGCATTATAAATGGAGAAAGTGACATTGCATCAGTCTCCAGGGGACAGGGTCACTCTTGGATGCCATAAAAGCAAATCTCCAACTGCACAGCTGAGGACCAGATGTGGCACACAATTAACACCCCCAAGGTACCATTCTTCAGCACGCGGCCAGGCGACCAGGTGGCCCCACGAGGCAAAACCATAAAAGCTTTCAAAATGTTCTCTAATTTAAAATTTTAAAAGGTTAAAAAATAGCATCTGATATATAATTCACTTAAGTCCATGTTTATAATTATAACAAAGAAGGAAAATAAAAAATATAGATATAGATATAGATATATAGATATCTATAGATATAGATATATGGTCTTCAGTGTCAATTTTTTTTTACCTTTCTGGAGCTCCGTGAATAATGGAATCCATAGTCACCCTAGAAACAAAGAAATGAATTTCAGCAAACATGAAAGAATTTCATATTTACTGTGACAATAGTTTACAAACGATTATTATGAATGGACTTAAAAACTCAGGAAGTGCCTTAAAAGGTACACAAAGTAAAACAAAGGAAATGTAATGGGCCATAGAGAACAAAGGAACATGCGGGAAATGTTCATACAACTAATGCCATAAAGAAAAGCACACCAAGTCAAAGGCACCAATAATCTGAATAACATTTTTATAAAAATAAAGTTGTGTCAAATACATAAAAAGTGTGAACCTGAACTGGAAAGGAATATGCCCATGAGATACAATTTCAATGGGGTAACAAATATACTGTGAAAACAGTCTTTCCTGTGTGAAAATGTTGGCACAGGAAAAACACTTTCTCCTACCATTTCTCTTCACAGCTATTATGAGAAACCAATGTTCTCTCTCAAACTTCATTTCCCAAATATTGTTTACCAAAGGCCAGAATAACAAAGCAGATAAAAGCCAAACGCCAGATTCTACAAGAGATGACGTGGTTCCTCTCAAACTCTTCCAGCCTCAAAAGAGAAAACTACAGACCTACTGTGAGGGCAGGCACACCAAGACCAAGCACAAGGCTGACGTTTGCTTGTACAAAATGCTAACTTCATTTCTGTCAGGAGAAAATGCATTTAGCTCATTTCCTGTTAGGATACAGTAACATGTGCAAGATGCAAATTATTCCAACTGGTATCAAAGATTAAATATATAGAATGTGAGGAAAGGAACATTGTACTTTGTATCTTTAGCTATAATAAGGCTTACGTATCAGTTAATGCTACCAAAAGCTAGACAAATTGATGTCACAGGAATTAGTCTTACCAATTTTTTTTTTTTACCTCTCAAGTTCCATGACAAGGAAGGTTTTTTTTTGTTTTTTGTTTTTTGTTGTTTTTTTTTTAAGATTTTATTTATTTGACAGATAGAGATCACAAGTAGGCAGAGAGGCAGGCAGAGAGAGAGGAGGAAGCAGGCTCCCTGCTGAGCAGAGAGCCCGATGCGGGGCTCATCCCAGAACCCTGAGATCATGACCTGAGCCAAAGGCAGAGGCTTAACCCACTGAGCCACCCAGGTGCCCCACTCTTACCAAGTTTTTAAAATTCGAATCAAATCATAAAGAATTAAACCTGAAATCTAACATTCCTGAGGTTCCAATAAAGGAAAGTGGGAAATTCACATTTCTAAAACCTTACTTTATTCCCAGCCATATTTCCATATTTAATCTTCACAACTTCTAAAACAGTGACTTCAATAACTTTTTATAATCATAAAAGCACTATGCATTTATAATAGAAAATATGCAAAATACAGAAAATAAAAACCAATCATGATCACACCACTTTGCACAGAATTGATATCTTTTGCCGTTCCCCTTCAATATACACAGACATATGCACAGGGTCTTCTAAACAAGATTAGGATTATACACAAATTCCCTTAGCAGTGAAACATTTTTACCTTGGAGTGTCTTCGAAACTCAGTCCTCACAGTTACATCCTAATTTTCACATTGGCATGACACCATTTGTTCAAATGTTTCTTAATATTTATTTAAGGTGTGCCATTTTTCTATTTATCTAGTCCATCTAACACTACAATACTATCCTTGCACAAAAATCTTATTGTATCTGCTAGTTTCCTTAAGTGAAATTCACCAAAATGGAATTTCTGAAGAAACGGCATAAGCTTTTTCCATGGAACGTGTCCATAGTTTGCCCACCGAAAGAACAAAAATCAATACTGGCACACTATAGTTTATTGTGTCTTGCAGATACTGTTTTTTGTTGTGGTGGTGGTGGTTTTGGGTTTTTTTTGTTTTGTTTACAAGTTGAAGGTTTGTGGCAACCTTTTTCCAACATGCTTCCAACAGCATTTGCCCATTTGGGACTTGGCATCACACCTTTATAATCGTTATACTATTTCAAACTTTTTCATTATTATTATTATATTTGCCATAGTGATTTGTGATCAGTAATATGGGGGCACCGTGAACTCTGCCCAAACAAAGACAGTAACCTAATTGAGAAATGTTCTGACTGCTCCACGAACGAGCCTCCCCTGACCCCCTGGTGCCTCCATCTCTCTCCCTCTCCTCAAGCCTCCCTACTCCTTTAAGTTCCAACAATACTGATATTATGACAATTAATAACCCTAAAATTCCCCTAACTGTTCAAGTGAAAGGAAGAATCACAGGCCTCTCACTTTAAATCAAAACCAAGAAATGACAGAGGTTAGCCAGGAAGCCATGTCAAAAGCTGAAATGGGCTGAAAACTAGGCTTCCTATAGCGCGTTGTGAATGCAAAGGAAAAGTTCTTGAAGGAAATTTAAAGTACTACTCCAGTGAACACACGAATGATAAGAAAGGGAAACAGACTTATTGCTGATACAGAAAAAGTCTCAGTGGTCTGATAGATCAAACCAGTCAAAACATCCCCTTACACCAAAGCCTAATCCAGAGCCAGACCCTGACTCTCTTCAGTTCCGTGATGGCTGAGGGAGGTGAGGAAGCTGCCCAAGAAAAGTCTGAAGTCGGCAGAGGTTGATTCATGAGCTTCAAGGGAACAAGCCGTCTCCAGAACATACAAACACAAGGGGACACAGCAGGTGGTAATACAGAAGCGATAGCAAGTCATCCAGGAGATCTTGCTAAGACAACAATGCAGGTGGCCACACTCCACAAGAGATTTGCACAGCAGACAAACAACAGCCTTCTAGTGGAAGAAGACGTCATCTAGGACTTTCATAGCGACGCAGAAGGCAATGCCTGGCTTCAAAGCTTCCACAACAGGCTGACTCTCCTGTTAGAGCCTAACACAGCTGGTGACTTCAAGTTGAAGCCAATGCTCACTGACTCTTCATTCTGAAAATCCCAGGGCCCTTAAGAATTACACTCAGTCTTCTCTGCATAGGCTCTGAAAGTGCAACAACAAAGCCTGAAGGACAGCACGTTTGTTTACAACACGGTTTACTGAATATTTTAAGCCCACTGCTGAGACCTACTGCTCAGAAAAAAGATTCCTTTCAAAATATTACTGCTCACTTACCATGTACCTGGTCACCCAAGAGCTCTGATGAGATGCATAACAAGATTAATGTTTTTCAGTGGCTAACACACCATCCATTCTGCAGTCCATGGATCAAAGTGTAATTCTGATTTTCAAGTCTCATTTAAGAAATTTATTTCATGGGGCGCCTGCGTGGCTCAGTCAGTGAAGGGTCTGCCTTCGGCTCAGGTCAGGATCCCAGGGTCCTGAGATTGAGCCCGGCATGGGGCTCCTTGCTCAGCGGGGAGCCTGCTTCTCCCTCTCCCACTGCCCCTCCCCCCAGCCATGCACACACTCACTCACTCTCTCTCAAAATAAATAAATGACATCTTTAAAAAAAGAAAGACACTTCATAAGGCTATTGGGGCCATAGATGGGGATTCTTCTGATCTGGGCAAAATCAGCACAAAACCGTCCAGAAAAGACTCCCCACTCTAGATGCTATTCAGAGTATTCACAATCCATGGGAAGAGGACAAAACAGCAACATCCACAGGAGTTTGGTAGAAGTAGATTCCAACCCTCACAGATGACTTCCAGGGGTTCGATACTTCCACAGAGGAAGAAACTGCAGGTGTGGTGGAAAGAGCAAGAGAACCAGAATTAGAAATGGAGCCTGGAGATGGGACGGCGGGGCTGCTCAGTAAGTCAGTGGCTGGAGACCACATTCAGGGCTGTCTGTCTGTCTTCCTCTTACCATCTGTCCGTTCTTGTGCTCACAGGATAAATCTGATAGTACACATACCATTCGGTAGGAAAAGTATCTCCAATTACTTCATCAAAATCGCTTTGGCTGTTCCCACCATGACCAAACTTACAAGGATGAGGAGTTGCTTCTTATGGATGAGCAAAGAAAGTGCTTTCTGGAGATGGAATCCATTCCTGCTGGAGATGCTGCGAAGACGGTTGCAATGTCAACAAAGGACTGAGAATGTTACGTACTTAGTTGATAACGCAGGGACAGTGTCAGAGAGCACAGAATCCAATTCTGAACGAAGTTCTACTGTGGTTAAAATGCTGTCAAACAGCATCACAGCTACAGAGAAATGGTTCATGAAAGGAAGAGTCAATCGATGCAGCAAACTTCACTGTCATCTTAAGAAATTGCCACCGTCACCCCAACCTTCAGCAACCACCACGCTGATCAGCAGCCATAACAACGAGGCAAGACCCTCCATCAGCACAAAAGATTACAACTCACTGAAAGCTCAGATGATGGTTAGCATTTTTAGCAATAAAGTAATTTTTAATTAAGGTATATATATTTTTTAACTTAATGCTACTATACACTTAATATACTGCAGTATTGGGTAAACATAACTTTTATATGCACTGGGAAAGCAAAAAATTAATATGATTTGTTTTACTGCAATATTTACTTCATTGTGGTGATCTGGAACCAAAACTGCAATATATCTGAGATATGTCTACGGACTGCCTACCAAAAAGACAATTAGCTGTGTATATCAGGTCCTATTTCTCAAATGCACCTTAACAATTTCATAAAATTCTTTTTACTTCACAGTGAAAATGGTATCTACTTTTACTTTTAGGTATTTTTTCTTATTAGTGCTTCTGAGCAATTAAAAAAATTTATGGTAATTCTCCTATTTATTGCCTTTGACCGTTTTTACTTAGGACATTTGAGGGTTTTTTTTATTGATTTGTAAGAGCTCTTTGCACAATAAAGATATTAATCATTTGTGTATCTTAGTTGTATATTTTCATTCGCCTTCCTAGTCTTATTTGCATTCAGGTTTGGTTTATACTGGCTTTTGATGCACAGAAGTTTAAATTTTATGCAAACTTATCAATCATTTCTTCTGTGGTTTCTTCCACAATTTCTATGCTTAGAAAGTTCTTCCTCAGTCCAACTGCAATTAAATAGCCCTGCAACCACCTCCCCCCTGCACCAGCTTTTACCCTTTCGATCCATGTACAATTTTTGGAGGTATGGTAAGATGAGTACTTAATGTGATTCCTGACAACCGCCTCCCTCAGCCTTTTCTCCAGCACCACTGGTTAAAATCATTCACTCCTTCATGGCTCATTTGTGTAATATTCACTTTGAAAGCAATTGCTTTGAGGTATAACCTTTGCTCTAATGTCAGTTTGGCACCTGGGTCAGTTGTTGGTTTTATTTTTAAAGATTTTATTTATTTATTTGACAGAGAGAGATCACAAGTAGGCAGAGAGGCAGGCAGAGAGAGGGAGGGGGAAGCAGGCTCCCTGCTGAGCAGAGAGCCCGATGTGGGGCTCGATCCCAGGACCCTGGGATCATGACCTGAGCTGAAGGCAGACCCTTAACCGACTGAGCCACCCAGGCGCCCCTCGGTCAGTTTTTTTTTTTTAAACTACTCTAAACCTTAGTTTCCTTATTTGTAAAAGGGGTATCATAATACCCATCTTACAGTTTTGTGGTTAGGATTAAACAATAATTTACCGAAAACAGTTTAGTGCCCACTATAGCATTTTAGCTCATTAAGTCAGTGGCTGGACACCAGATTCAGGGCTGTCTGTCGTCTTCTTACCATCTGTCTGTTCTTGTGCTCACAGGGTAAATTTGATAGTACACGTAACATTCGGCAGGAAAAGCATCTCCAACTACTTCATTAAAACCGCCCTGGCTCTTCCCACCTGTCTGTTTTTACATAGGACCACGTCAATCTTCATTTCAGTTATTCTTAGGATAGTCTTACCTTTCCACAATCATCTCTCTCTCACTTGCTTTTTTTAGCACACACATTACACAGGCCAAAACTTCCAAAACAATGTTTAAAAGTAAGGGCGAACGTAGATATCCTTGCCTTTTAGTGGATTAAAATACTAAAGATTCTAGAGTCTCATCATTGAATTTGATGTTGGTCATGGGTTTAAACCAATCTTTATAATACTGAAGACTTTATAGTACTGAAGCCTTTACGATACTGTTTTTTGACATTATTTTTATTTCCATCCACAGAGGAAAATGAATTTTTCTTAAAGATTTTATTTATTTACTTATTTGACAGAGCAACACAGCACAAGCAAGGGGAGCGGCAAGCAAAGGAAGGGAGAGGACGAAGTAGACTCTGCTGAGCAGTGAGCCTTACATGGGGCTCGATTGCAAGACCTTGGGATCATGACCTAGGCGAAGGCAGCTGCATAACCAACTGAGCCACCCAGTGCCTGGAGGAAAATGAATTTTGAAGAGGTAACATGAGCTACCCAAAGTCATACAGTGAACACATGGGCCCTGAATGCAAGCCCAAGTTGTCTGGTTCCATTTTTATCTCCCTCTGCAACAATGCTGCCACCCTATAATACAGTCAGTCTTCAAACCAGTCATTTGTGTTCCGGCGGTTTTTTAAAGGTTTTATTTATTTGAGATGGGAAGGCAGAAGAGAACATGAAAGAGAGCATGGGCTGGGGGGAGGGGTAGAGGGAGAAGCAGGCTCCCCGCTGAGCAGGGAGCCTGATGTGGGGCTCTATCCCAGGGCCCTGGGATCCTGACCCAAAGCCAAAGGCAAACACGTAACCAACTGAGCTACCAAGGTGCCCCACAGCCATTTGTTTTGTTCCAAGTTTAGCCATATAAATCCATTTAGATCTTATAAAACATCTTCTTATAAAATTAATATAAGAAAGGATGGCTAATTTCTCAGCTGAGCTAAAGAAGTGTAGATCATCAGTTATTACCTGCAGAAATAGTTCAACATTCATCAGTGTTTGTCCGAGAAAGAGAATTTAGTAGAAGATACCTGAGACATGGCTGTAAGTCCTCCTTCCTTATCGCCTATGCAGAGAAAACAAAGAACTTCCATCACTCTTGCTAAGGGTAGAAAAGGGTAAGACTTTGAAGCAAAACAGAAACTCTGGAAGGCAGAGGACTGGGACTTAGCAGATGACATGCAGGTGGTGGTAGAAAGCAAAGCAGAAGGAGAGGGTTTAAGGAGCACATCCTGACCTCTTCCTTCTTCTCAGACCCATGAGGGCTGAATGTGCCTGTTAGAGCAAACGCCCAATATAAATACGATTTGGCCTGTCTGCTTTTGTTTTCAGATCTGATCTGAAGTTTTCCCCTACCTCTGACCCACACTGCATTTCAGAAAGTCAAGTTTTCCTTCTATTGGCCTGATTTCAAATAAATACATGTCTTTCCGCTCTGGGATAATTTAACTTTAGCAAATGTTGGGAAATTGACAGGAAAGAAAATGCAGGTAAGAAGAAAGTTGCAGTTTCAAAAAAACCCTCAAAGTTGACCCTGGTTTTTCCTAGAATGTAATTATCCAGACCACACTCTATCTCTATGCTAGTTCTACCAGATTTCTACCAAATGGGCCAGATTTCTCTCTTTTTCTTGACAGGAACCACAGATGCTGTCTGTCCCAAACCTCTCTGTACTTGGAATCATACAGGGCCAACCATCTCTTCCCTTAGTCCCACCCCAGAAGAGGTCTGAGAGTCTTGCTAAGACCTTCTCTGCAGAACAAGAGCTTAAGAAAAACGACCCACACATTATCTGCCACATACTAAGAACACCGTAAGGATTAAGTCTTTATTATTTTAAGTAGGCTCCATAGGGAGCATGGAGCCCAATGCCAGACTTGAACTCACGACCCCTTGTCCTTCACAACACCCTCTTCTCTCCTTTAATCCACCCCCAACCTAAGCTGCTCCTCTCTGTTCCCATTCTGCCAACCAGGTCAAAATCATACACTGTGAGGAAAAGTGATAAAATTACATAACTGACATTAAATTAAATCAATTACAGTTTAAATTGAATAGATCTAAATTTATAGAATAGAGGCTAAATAGAAAATACCCCTTTCCTTTTCTCTTCACATAGCCCAAGTCATGATTCCACAGAAAAACAAAACACCTTAGTTCCTAACATTGTCTTGTCTTGACCTTAACACAAATGGAACACTCAATGACATACATGTCCAGTGACTTCACATGTTAGAGCATCAGGCCTACAAAACAATCCTGGGAGAACCGCACAGTAGAGATTATCATTGTTATTTTGTAAAAGAAGCAGCTAACGAGCAAAAACTAAGTGAATTACCCTGAGTTATATGTTCGTAAGTCATAGCAATAAGATTCAAAACAAGGATTTCTGTTGTTAAATCCAAAATTCTCCCTGTTTCCTGAAACTGACAGTCTCTAGAACCCTTGGTTACTAAACTTTCATCATTTCTATTAGGGCAATCATGATTCGCTTCTCAGCAACTGTTCCCCAAAAGACTATTGTGGGGGCACCTGGGTGGCTCAGTGCGTTAAACCTCTGTCTTCAGCTCAGGTCATGATCCCAGGGTCCTGGGAGTGAGCCCCTCACTCTCTGCTCAGTGGGAGCCTGCTTCCCCCTCTCTCTCTGCCTACTGCTCTGCCTACTTGTGCTCTCTCTCTCTCTGTCAAATAAATAAATAAAATCTTAAAAAAAAAAAAAAAAGACTGTTATTATATTGCTACAAAAAAAAAAAAAGACTGTTGTGAAGTTCATGGTAATCACTTTGAGACTGTCCTACACAACTCTTCCTTGTTCCTTGACTGAATAATCTCTTGAGGTAACAATCTGGAAAATATAGGTCAAATCATGTCTGAGTTTATAAAGGCAGGATTGGAGGTTATTATATTGCTACAAATGCTAAAAAGAAAAAAAAAGTGTTTATAATAACTACATATAATCTTACCATTTCTTTTAAATAATGACTCTTTCCAAGGAGATCTTGAATTTCTGACTTCTCCATGTCTAACATATTTCTGATGTATATATCCAGCTAGTCAGTGTCTACAATAATAATTAGTCCATCCATCATTTAAAATGCATATCCAGGGGGCACCTGGGTGGCTTAGTCAGATAAGCGTCTGACTTTTTTGATCTCAGCTCAGGTCTTGATCTCAGAGTCAGGAGTTCTAGCCCCATGTTGGGCTCCATGCTGGATGTGGAGACTACTTAAAAAAATAAACAAATGAAATAAAATAAAATGCATATCCAACATTATGGCTGTATGAAAATGAAGTTTAGCTATGTTAGTACCATCAATATGAAATAATAAGAGTTAATCTTATATAGTTCTTACTATGTGCCAAATACTATTCTATAAGCTTAACAAGTATCATCTCATTTTGTCCTCACCTAACAACCCTATGAGATAGGTGCTTTTACTATCTTCATTTTACCAAGGAAACCAAGAGAGAAAGTAAGGAATTTGCCCAAATTCTTTTTGTAAGCTTAGATTTGAACCCCGATTGTGTGGCTCCATAATCCGTAGAATATAATTAACTTGTGGTTTCCAAAAAATTTTCATTTGCTACTAAGAACTCAGTGTGAATGCAAAGCTCTTATATGGTGACTGCTAGAATCAAGTTCAGCATCTTGAAGGAAGCCTGTTCAGAGACGACCGTCTGTGTTATATTTAGTTCTTCACTGTTGTGGCCCTTTTGTATTTAGCAACAATACTAATTACCCAGACCACTTACTGTTTTATACAGTGGTGACTTTTTCAATAAGTACAAAGAAAGAAAACTGATACTTTTTCCAATAAAAATAAATAAAACCGTAATTAGCCTTTTAGAGCTAGAGGGCATCTAATACATACACCCAGCACAAAATACGTTTATCCCACTAAATAATGTGAGGTAGGAATTATTACTTAACCCACTTTCCTGATGAAGACTCTGACACTCAGAAGATTAAAATGCCCAACATTCCACAGCTAATATGTAGCAAAGGTAACACTCAAACCCAGTTTTGTCTTCAGAGCCCTACACTTAGCCATTCTATCAACCTGCCCCCCATCTACTCTACTGAAATAACACTGGTTAAAATAGAAAAAAAGCAGTATAAGCAAATATTTCTCCACTTCAACTCTGCAAGGCAACACAATGCAGTGTGTTCACTTACATTCACAAATGCACCTGCCAATATGTTCAAAAGAAGGGCCTATAGTTTGTAGCACTTTAAAGACCTTTCGGAGAGAGGGGCTATAACAGTAAAACATTTTTTTAAAGTAATACTGTTGCACTCATTCATTAAGATAATTACTATTCCAGGGGCACCTGGATGGCTCATGGGTTAAAGTCTCTGCCTTCAGCTCAGATCATGATTCTAGGGTCCTGGAATCGGGCTCTCTGTTCAGCAGGGAGCCTGCTTCCCCCTCTCCTTCTGCCTGCCTCTCTGCCTACTTGTGATCTCTATCAAATAAATAAATAAAATCTAAAAAAAAAAAAAAAAGATAACTACAATTCCAGATTGTTTTGTCCTCAATTGGACATTACTTTCAAGAAATAAGTATTTTATAAAGCTCAGAAAGTATAGGTCTCCAAATATATTATTTCAAATATACTTGAATAAATAAACGGCAGTGCTCAACATTCATAATACTACTGCCTTAGAGAACAGTGCAACAATTCGCCACTGACGAGCCAGGCTTCCAGACCTTCCTGGAAGTCATGTGACTCGCTGCAGGTTTGAGAAACTTCATGTCAACAACCAACTTGCTGGGCGCCTGGTTGGCTCAGTGGGTTAAGCCGCTGCCTTCGGCTCAGGTCATGATCTCAGGGTCTTGGGATCGAGGCCCACATCGGGCTCTCTGCTCAGCAGGGAACCTGCTTCCCTCTCTCTCTCTCTCTCTCTCTGCCTGCCTCTCTGCCTACTTGTGATCTCTCTCTGTCAAATAAATAAATAAAATCTTTAAAAAAAAAAAAACAACCAACTTGCTGAGAAAATTCTTAGTCCACTTGTCGAACTTGGCTCAACTAACATATTTATCATGAAAATTCCAAGTGGCGCAATTACTCTTAGCAACTTGTAGCTATTTTTTAAAATTTCTAATATCACCTATTCCTTTTTTTCCAAAACGATATTCAGGCAATATAATAAGGCTCCATAAAGAACAGAGATAAGTATTACTGCTACCAAGAGTTAACAGTCTTGATCCATGCATTCAGCTGATCATGCAGTATCAACTCGAATTGAGATTTTTAACACAGACAAGAGTTATGTTTGATCACTGGGCTAGAATAAAAACGCAAGATCATGGTGAACTGCCGCTGAAGGTAGCAGAGCTTACCCTACCTAGTGGTAGTCCATCAAACAGGGGCACAAAGTGTTAAGTTCTAAAGCAGGCAAGCCTCAGGTTCCTCATCTATAATGTAACAGTAATTGGATAGCTACCCAACAGGTTGTAAGGACTGAGGTAATAAATATATAGAGTGCTTAGTACATAGTAAGTGCTCAGCTAATATTTGCTACTGCAGATGTTATCCATTTAGCATTTTTGTTTCACAGACCTGTTAAGGAAATTAGTGAGTTGAAAGTTAACTGAACTACCAGAAAATGAGCCTTAATTTTTAAAATCATTTTTTTAAGATTTGATTTTATTTATTTGACAGAGAGAGAGAGAGAGAGAGCACAAGCAGGGGGAGTGGCAGGCAGAGAGAGGGAGAAGCAGGCTCTCCGTACAGCAGGAGGAGCCTGATGCTTGACTTGATCCCAGGACCCCAGGATCAAGACCTGAGCCGAGGGCAGTTGCTTAACCAACTAAAGCCTCTCAGGTGCCCTTAAAATCTCTTCTGAGGGAAAAAATGAGGACAAGGGCTAGCTATTTCCGTCTTATTACCACTGTATCTGGAACACCCGGCACAGCGTCTAATAGGTACATATTTATTAAGTATATGCTGAGTCATCTAATATTCATTAGATGAATCAATCTATTAGAAGAGTTGTCTCTCTCAGCATAAGGCATACTGAAGTCATAGCTGGGGGTGATAGAGGGTTAAATATGGGAGACAGAAGTAGTTAAATGAATTCTATACATTTTTCACACTGGGAGCAAGATCCCATCAGATCCTTTAGGGCAGAGTCTCCAAACCCATAGTGCCAAATGCTACAGACTGACCAAGGAACATCAGTGTTAGTGTTTTTATACTCACGTAAATTCAATCCTTTAAAAACACAGCTAAATCCTCAAAAGGGGCTCCCTAAACAGCCCAGCCCAAGATGGAGTACAAGAGGGCGTATTATCAACAGCATTCTTTCAGCACTTAAGTACAGTGAAGAAGCCATCATTTTAAGGAGTTTGTTTTTATGACGTTAAATGTTTGGTGGATCTTCTCCAAAAGACAGGAATTAAATTCTGCACATATTCTGTCCCTTCCAGGTTTCCAGGCATTTTATCTTGGCCTCTACAGGGAACATGAAGAGGAATAAGGCACAATCCTTACACTGAAGGAGGTTCCTGTCTAAAAGAGAAAATAAGACAGGTACAAAAATAACTTCAATGCAAGGCAGATCATAGCAAGTGTCATGGAGATGTACAAGGAAAGAGATCCAAAGAGGAATCAAATAAATCTATTTTAGGCAATTAAGGCTTTATGATAGTGGGGCACACGAATGAGACCACAAGATTTTGAATGGGCAAGGGCACTGCAGGTTGAGAAGACAGCAGGGGTAAAGACCAGTTAGGAAAACATAGGGTGATTATATAATTTGGGACCACTTTGATATTTTACTGGTTTATGGGGCCAAAAAAAAAAAAAAAAGTATTTATAATCAAGACCATCTGTAAACTCTGGAACATAGGGACAAAGTGTAATAATACACAGAGATTATTGAGAAGAAAGTGACATGGCTAAGACGGTTCGTTAGAAATACTTACCTGGCAAGTACATGTTAGGTGGGTTGGAGAGACAGAGACAAGACAGCTCTGCAGTAAAGGATTAACCTTTCCTAGAAAGTGGTCAAGCCTTTGCCTTGGCTCCTGGGAAGTGGCCAGCCATGAAACCCTTGGAATGGTCTGCCTGCTAAGTGTCTTTGTTGACCTTGGGGCTCTGAGCTGTTCCACAAATGCTAAACTAATGATGTGATCTGTGGTGGATGCCTGTGGCCACATGCCACCAGCTCCATCCCAGGAAAGACTGTAGGCTGAGGTAAACCACACAAGCACTCAACAACGTCTGTGTAGCCAACCCAGCTTTCAATGGAGCCTCAGTGAAAACTCCAGATGCCAAGGCTCAGTGAGCTCTCCAGTCTGCAGTGTTGTGTGTGTGTGTTCTCAGACACTGTGACTAGAAAAAGTGTGTGCGGCCACAGGACGGAGGACTGTGTGAGGGATGGCAGAGCTGGGCACTGGGAACTCTCCTGGGCCCTGACCCGCGCACCTCCTCCCTCAGCTGACCTGAATCTGCATCCTGTCACAGTAACAAATCCCGGCAGCTTTCGCAGTGACGGGAGACTTTCTAGTTAGTGGCTTATCAAACCTGAGGGGGATCTTGGGAACCCAAACTTGAAGTTGGCATCAGAAGTGAAGGTGGTCCTGGGGTTTCCGAATCTAAAGCAATCAATAAGAAAACCCTCTGGGACACGGTGGGAGGAATTTACGGAAGCCCAAACAGCTATGGTAGAATTGCAAAGGCACTGATGCTACAGCTCTATAGAGGAAGAAAACAAAAACAAAAAGTGGATGGAGACACGACTACATATAAGAAACTAAAAACAGTTAGGAGTTAGCCTGGGAAAAAGGGATTAATTAAATTATTAAGAAATAAAAATCGAGGGACACCTGAATGGTTCAGTCGGTTAAGTGTCTGCCTTTGGCTCAGGTCATGATCCCAGGGTGCTGGGATCGAGTCCTGCATCAGGCTCCCTACTCGGTGGGGAGCCTGCTTCTTCCTCTCCTGCTCCCCGGTTTGTGCACACTCACTTCCTCTCTCTCTTTCTCTGACAAATAAAATCTTTTAAAAAGGAAATAAATAAAAACTGAGAAATGAGAAATAAGGGCTAGTTCGAGGAAGAAAGCAAGATGCGGCCAGGGAAATGAGGAGCGTGGGGTACCTGCAGCTCCTTCCTTTCCTGCGCAAACACGTCAATGTCCCCACTGACCAGTGGGGTCTGGTCCCTTTACCCCTTGGGCTCTTTCCTTGCCAAGAGAACATGGCATAAATGCTGCTGTGCACACAGTGATCCCAGCCTTGCAGAGAACAGGCAGACCCCGCTTCCTGTCTCCTGGCTCCTGAGCTTCTGTATAAACAGTCCAGGCAACGGCTGACAGAGGGGCCGCAAAGAGAAGCACAAAGATGTGGGAGAAGAGAAGGCCAAGGCCCCGCGATCCTGCAGAGCGGTGGGGCCCCCAAGGACAGCAACAGTGCAGGAGATCCCGGGCGAGAACCCCGCAGGGCCACAAGAGGTAAAAATTCAGCGTCCTTTCAGCCACCAAGCCTTGGGGCTATGAGTGATGATGTAATTCGGTATCTGAATTTAAGACAGTAAACATCAAGTAACTAAATCATTTCCCCTAGCTAATTTCTTTATTTAGAAAGCATACGATTCCCCACGATAATGGAGGTCAAAAGTAAAAAAACATAACTAATTAAAATCTCTAAATGACCCAAAGAGCTTCAGGACATTTTGCTCTGTGGCTACAGATGATCAAAATCAGTTCTCTTCCGAAGCATCTCCTTGCCTGGAAGGAGGCACGAGGGAGCACGTGCTCAACGAGGTCTGACGGTACCTGGCTCACCCTCTCCCTCACCTCCCAGCCCCCCTTTACCAGCTTATTAATATCTTCAGTCTAATCCAGGTTGATAAACTGCCAGCAGGCGTGCTCAGTTCTGTGTTACCTGCAATCGCACAAGAAGGCAATGTGAACATGCACAAATTAACCTTTTCCTTAATCTTTTGTCCTGTATTAAAAATAGTTGGAACGAACCCATGGTTCCTGTAAAATCACAGCCTTTTTGTTCAAAACACTGAGATAAAGTTTTGGCTAACATAATGCCAGATGCATACAGAACTGTTTTTCAAATACTCAAGGAAAAATAAATAAACAAGGAAACTAAGGTTGGGCAGCTCCGGCCCTACCCTCCAGCCCCAGACACACCCAGGTAGGTGGCCCAAAGTGTAACCACTGCCATTTCAGTGAGTATTAAAATTACTCTTACATAAAAGCTATGTTTCCACACTTGAAAATAAGCAAAAAAAAGTATGCAATACCATTCAAAGCCTATCAAGTTTTATACGATATGTGATATCATAGAAACATGAAAACAGGGGTTCTGAATCCAGATGGTTTATCTTTTGGACCATGGACCCCTTTGGCAGAATGGGGAAGCCTCAAAGGCCCTCTTCAAACCAGTGCTTGTAAAGCGTAACATAAAACAGAACTGCAAAAGAAACCAAACACAGCAAATCACAGTTGTCAAAAGAATTTTTCTTTGAACCAATTGTTATTCAGCTTCTTCAAATGGAACCTGATGCTGAAGTACAACAGCAATCAAGACAGACATAGTGTCTCTCCTGAAAGAGCTTATGTTATTTTTAGTAACACCTTTTCTTTTTAATTCAAGTATAATTCAGATACACTGATCAGTTTTGGGTATACAATATAACAACCCAACAATTCTGTACATTACTCAGTGCACATCACGATAAGTATACTCCTAATTCTATTCATCTATTTCACCCATTCCCACACCCACCTTTTATTTGATAAAAATATCAAAATATTTTAAAACAAATTTATAATAGAGTAAGTGCTCCTTTATTAATGCATTAATTGTATGATCTCGTAGCAGATCTAATAACTAATTTTGAAGTAGTTAAGCATAATGGTATTTCAAGATCTCTTCAACAACTGTAATATAATATAAGAATATTCATAATTTTTTTTGGTGACAAAGTGATAGGTATTAGTAGCACTAGGGTAATTTCTGATTCAAATTCCCATAATTAAATGAAAAGGTAAATTTTAACCTAGAGATTACTGAAATGAAGTAATTTTTTTCCCATCCAAGTTCAAGGGTCTTATAGATTCTACTCCCAACCATTTAGTTATATCCCTGCCTGCAATAAAGCACTGAGCATGCCTCTTATTAATTATCCTGAATTCACAGAACTCCCAAAACACTGGGAGAAGCTGGAACCCTGACCGAATTTCAAAGGTAAGAGGAGCCTGGTTTTAAAATACAGCAGAAATGGGATTCCGTGGTACAGGTGGGCATGGTTAAGAGGCGGTACAAAGGTTTGGGGTCACAGGCCTGTTTGAAGTTACAGCAGGGTACTCACCGAAAACACTGGTGCACAGTAAGACCGAGGACCGGCTAGAAAGAAATCGGGATAACAGCAGGATAGTTTTCCAAGATACCCACACAGAGGTAAAATGGGGATTGAATGAGGATTAGATGAGATGGGATGGGGGGAGTTAGACCTGGATAAGACAGAGGAGAGGCGATCAGAGCCTTGCCTGGAGATTTACCAATTCAGGAAGGAAGGCAAAGGACTAAAGGCTGAAAAGCAAGAAAGCAGTGAGTAAGAAATACTGAATGAACTGTTTACTAACAGTTCATTCAGTCCAGAACCACCAGACAAGAAACAAGAGAGTCTGACACCACACCAGGCTGTGGATTAGCTCTGATATCTGATTTAAATAGACAACCTGATCCATTACAATAAAAGGAATGTAACTATGGCAAGAATGTATTTATCAAATCAAACTGCAACCTCTGGTAAGAACTATATTTATCTTCTGTTTAATTTTTCTGTTAAGTATTGACTCAAAATCCATCAAGGGGAAAGAAAAGGCAGGTAAGAGAAGGTAATAGACCATGATAAATTCCATTTGACCTCATTATCTTCTGTCATTAAAGAAAAAAGTGACAGTATCTTCTGCTGCCAAAAACCTCTATATAGGGACTGAGGATCATAAAGATCAAGATTAATAAATCCTTATCACATTTGAGTGGACTTGCTGGTAAATGGAACCTCAGTATACAGTGTAAAAAGCTACTGATGTTATCCCAATGTCTTGCATGTAATTTTAAATATGAAAAAAGTGAAACAAGTGCACTATTTATGTCACTATTGAGCTGATTTCTTCAACATGAATTAATCTTTGATTCAGTGTGGCACTGACCCGCTGGTCAACCATCACCAGCTGGGGAACTGTGAACCCCAACCTTCCTGCTTTTTTCCACTTTAATTAACATACACCTAAATAGCACTTTCTGTCTTTCAGGCCCTGTTCTGAGCACTTTACAAAGGTAAATCCCTTTAATCATCATAACAACGTATACCATAGTGACCGTTATTATCCCCATTATACAATGAGGGAACGGAGGCCCAGAGAGGTGAAGCTGTCCACTATCACTGAGCCTAGTAAATGATCAAACCAGGAATCATACTCCAGCAGTCTGACTCCAAAGTCTGTGCTTTTAACGAAAGTGTGGTTTTTCTGCCTCAGACAAGCATGTCTGAGGCAGAACAGCATTCGGTGCTCTTAACTGCTGCCCTGCTCTGAGATACCCTGTGGTAGAGAAAAGGAATGCACACAGTAACCTTTTGAATGCATCCTCAACAAGAAGCCCTTAATTCACTAAATGCCAAACATTTAATTTTATTCTTTTCCTAAACTCAGTACTCCCATCCTAGATTGATACTACCCATTAAGTTACTCATTCCCTTATCTGTACAACCAGAAGGACAAGGTCAAATGCCATTTACAGATGAACAGCGTTGTTTGAGAACTCTGTAGCTTGGCAATTCCAAACATTTTACTCTCAATTTCACTCGAAGCTGCTCCTTGCAAGGGAGTTACTTGATACAGTAACATCCTGGATTAGAGATCAGCTTTTTATATACTTCCTATCCAACTCTACATACTTCCACCACGCAAGCTGTACCTAATAAAACACTGTTTGGTTTTACATTTTTCTCTCAGACGCCCCTGTGTTACCCAGAAGGAGTACTCACTGCCCATGGTTACCCAGAAACAGTTCATGTACTCAACAATTCTCTGCATTACTCAGTTATGACTCCATGACTATGCATTGAGCCTCTGCTCTACTAGGGAAAAGGCTACCTTCCAATGCCCCAGAAGAAAAATCTTCGGGGAAGACCACTAGAGAGCTACAGCACTATGCGGCTTCAAGAAAACAAAACAATAAGTCCCAACATCCTATCTTCCCACAACTGCAGAGAAAGACTTGGTGATACTCTTAGTTCATTCAAACTGGGTGGTTTATAAATAGCAAATATTTGTCTCCTGTAGCTGTGCAGGCTGGGAAGTCCAGATCATGGCGCTGGCAAATTTGGTGTCTGGTGAGGACCCAATTCCTGCTTCAAAGATGGCTGTCTTTTGGGGCACCTGGGTGGCTCAGATGGTTGAGCCTCTGCCTTCGGCTCAGGTCATGATCTCAGGGTCTTGGGATCGAGCCCTGCATTGGGCTCTCTGCTTGGCGGGGAGCCTGCTTCCCCCTCTCTCTCTGCCTGCCTCTCTGCCTACTTGTGATCTCTCTCTGTCAAATAAATAAAATCTTTTTTAAAAATAAATAAATAAATAAATAGATGTTGTCTTTTCACTGTGCCCTCATGCAGTAGCAGGGTGTATGGGAGCTTTCCAGGGTCTCTTTAATGACACTAATCCTATTCTTTTATAAGAGTCCCAATCACCCCTCAAAGGTCTCACCTTCTAATACCATCATATTCGGCATTAGGTTTCAATATAGGATTTTGGAGGCAACACAAGTGCTCAGATCAGAGCAGCAATTTAAAAAAAAAAAAATCAAGCCTAGATCATAAAACTAAAATTGTAAAACTTGAAGTTCACTCATCTTTTTAAAATCTCTAATATATAAAGACCTAATTTGATGAACTGTTAAACATTTTTTCCTATTCGCCCCTGTGACAAAATAATGGTGTGTCACTCTATCAAGATAAAAATAACAAAGGTTATTTGCAGGTAACTGACATAATATGCCTAACAAATAGGTTAGGAATCTCAAAATGACTGCTACAGGTTTGGAGATATCAAAATGTTTTCGAATAGTATGTTTAAAACTTCTCCTCAACCAAGGGATTTGCCATCTTACTGAAAATAGTTTCTCTGATTTTTTCTTTCTTTTGAAAAGCTACTTTGAGCCATGAGTCACTGGGTGATTTCCTTTCTTTATTTCTGAGTTGCATTTCAAAGACAAAAATTACTCTTCCTCCTCTTTGTCTTCTCCTATATACCTGAGCTGCTATTATCCAAGGTCAGGAAGAAGCCAAGCTGGTTAAAACAAAAACTTAGGCATACTTGACAAGGAGCTTTATTCCAAGGGAGTTTATATGCATGTCAAACATTTAAGGCAATTTAAATTTTTAGTATCTCCAGAGATAAAGCTAGATGGCTGCTAAAAACTAGCTTTTAAAGCAGCTTTCATTTCTATTCAATTTATTTGCATAAAGGGTAACAAGCATCATATTTAAAGTGTCTGTGGGAGATAATCAGGATATTAAAACATTGCGTTTGTTTTATTTTTCAATATTGGACTCCTAAACAAATATTCAGATTCCCTATCATCTCCAGCTAGCTGATACTGAAAAACACATAATGGCGGACTGTTGCCATGGCAACTCCTCTACAACTACACATTTTCTATGGCAACCCAGGCTCCATGGAATACTAATGAAAACCCATAGCAACAGAGAGTTAAAGAGGTGATGTCTGGAAATCAAAAAGCTCATGTAACATCTATTACAAATATTATGGATGCTTTTGTATATTTAACAAGCAATATCACAGTTCAAAGACATATTAGCTAGAAAATTAAAAGGCATATTTGAAGTATTTTCTGAAAAAAATAACTAATGCCTATGGGACTTAAAGAATTTACATCAATATACAATTAAGTGTGAAAATACAGAAAATACGGTATTCATATTTTAAAGCACAGAATCATAATTTTTTATAAGCGTGGCTATATTCTCCCAGCTGCAGAAGACTTACATGCCATCATGCAACGTGAACCCTAGAAGCATTGCAGGGGCACTGTGTTTAGATCTTATTCTTTTCCTGGTTCCTACTCTTTTCAAGAGTTCCAGCTGGGTAACCTTGATCACTTAACCTCTAAAAGCCTCAGGTTCTCTTTCACAAAAGGATGTTACATTTAAAGGACACTAAAGCCTCTGTGATTCCTATTCTGTCATTTACCAGCAAGTGAATGTGCACATGTCATTTAATCTGAGTGTCAGTTCCTTATCTTGTCACAGGGCATGATATCTGCCTCCTCCTCATTACCAGTTTGCTACAAAATGTGCTAGATATACATAAGCACTCAGGGAGAACACTAAATGTATTGTCTTAGCTTCAAAAAAAGGAGAATAAAAATGTTCCTCTTTATATTTTTATTTAAAAATACTGGAATTAATGGGACGCCTGGGTGGCTCAGTCGGCTAAGCATCTGCCTTTGGGTCAGGTTATGATCCCAGACTCCCGGGATCCAGTCCTACACCAGGCTCCCTGCTCTGTGGGGAGTCTGCTCCACTCTCTGCCGGCTTCTCCTCCTCCACGTGCTCTCTCGTGCATGCACGTGCTATCCCTGACAAATAAATCTTAAAAAAAAAAAAAAAAATTTGGAGTTAATGATAAATATCGATGTAAAACTCCATACCCATTCTGAATTATTTTGATACACAATTATTTTACTGAGCTCCTAATATACTGCCAGTTGTGGGTGTTAAAGCATAGAACAAGACAGATATGTTCTAGCATATTATGTTCTAGCAGATAACATCAGAAAATAAGCAAACAAAGATGACTAAAGAAAGTGGCACAGAGGAAATCATCAGAGTGAAGTGAATAGAAAGGATTTGTGAAAAGAAATGGGCTAGTTTGGGTGTATCTAGTCAGTCCTCCTGAAGGAAGGGGAAGGGACTATGATCGTGAGCCGTCCAAGGAGCCAGTCCTGGGGAGACAGAAACAGCCACGTAGAGAGGATAGCCATTGTAAGGCCTTCAAGCAGCAGGGCTCAGTGGGTCAAGGACTCTTGATCTCGGGATCCTGTGTTCAAGCCCCCTTTGGGGGTAGAGTTTACTTTGAAAAAAGAGAGAGAGACCTTTAAGTAGTAAAGCCTTTAATGTGGTGGCAAAATAGTGCAGATGTCAGTGGGGCTGAACAGTCAACAACAGAGACAGAAGAAATGATAATGATATGAAAACCAGAAGGGAGGCAAGACCAAAGGCAGGCTCTGGTAAGACTATAAATGTGGTCACTAGTACAAAGGGTTTTACTGACAGAGGCACTTGTTTTAATGGCTGTGTGGACAGTGGCTTGGACAGGGAGACCAGAGAGGGGACTGCAACACTGTCCAGTTTAGAGAAAATGGCGTGAGGTGTACTATGGCAGTGACAATGGTGACAGCAAGAAATGGACATCTCTGAGATCTAGTTCAGATTTGCTGATGGAGATAGATACAGGAGCTCAGGTGAAACTCCCAAGTTTCTGACATAAACAACTGATGATACAGTCATGTACTAGAGGGAATCTGAAGGAGCCAACAGGTTTGGAGTGACAAGAAGGGATGGACAGGAATCGGGACTCTGTTTTGTACTGATTTCCCTATTAAATGTTTTCCCAGGCCATAGTCACAAATTTCTTTAAAAATACTTAATAATATGGGGGCACCTGGCTGGTTCAGTCAGTGGAGCATATGACTTTGGATCTCAGAGCCGTGAGTTCAAGCCAGTGTTGGGTATAGAGGTTACTTAAACATAAAATCTTTAAAAATATATATAATAAGGGTACCTGGGTGGCTCAGAGGGTTAAGCCTCTGCCTTCAGCTCAGGTCATGGGATCGAGCCCCACATTGGGCTCTCTGCTCAGCAGGGAGCCTGCTTCTCCCTTTCTCTGCCTACTTGTGATCTCTGTCAAACAAATAAATAAAATTTCTTTTTTAAAGTTTTTATTGATTTATTTGATGCACAGAGAGAGAGAATGCACAAGCAGGTGGAGAGGTAGAGGGAGAAGCAAACTCCCCACTGAGCAGGGAGCCTGATGTGGGGCTTGATCCCAGGACCCTGGGATCATGACCTGAGCCAAAGGCAGACACTTAATTGACTGAGCCACCCAGGCACCCCCAAATTAAAAAAATCTAAAAAAAAAAAACCATAATAATATTTGATTAATTGATACCCACTATTACAAAACTTATAAAAATTCAAACACAGGCTCTTCTTTCAAAATATGCATCAAAGTTATGCATCAAAATTATAAAATCACCATAAATATCAAAAATGTTAAATTTTGTTATGTTAAAATGTTAAATTTTGGAGTAGACTAGGAATACCCATGTGATAATGAAAGAATATGGGAAAGAATATATACCCAAATATATACAGTTTGTAGTATTATCTTTTCTATGGTAAAATACAGATTCATTGTAGAAATTTTGGAAAATAAGGAAAAGTTTAGAGAAACTAACAATTACCCCTAATCCTATCCTCCTGTCAGTATGTTGGTGACTATAAGACTACTTAATTCAATTCTGTGTGTTTAGTTTTGGTAAAGCTAGAGAAATCTAAAATTCACATTTCAAAAACTGAATGAACTATGGGATAACAGCTTCGTGCCTAGTTATTAAGCTTCAAAGTCTAGTCTTGACTATTCAGTCTAAATCCAGACATAAAGGTGGAATACATCCTTGGAGAGGATAGAGCCAACCTTTTGTGATTTCTGTCTTCCCTACGACCTGTTCCCCACCACCACCACCACCAGCCCCCTTCAAACCCTGCATCTACCAAATTAAACATTCAGCTAAAATAAGGTGAGCTTTCTTTATTCAGCCACAATTTTCATTTTTTTGAGAAAGAGCATGGAACCAGAAGGGGCGTAGGCAGAAGGGCATCAAGAGAGAGGGAGGGAGAAAGGGAATCTTAAGCAGGTTCCATGCCCAGTGCACAGCTGCAGAGCCCCACATGGGGCTCAATCTCACAACCCTGAAATCATGACTGGAGGAGAAATCATGAGTCAGATCTTCAGTCAACTGAGCCACCCAGGCACCTCCTCAACCACCATTTAAACTTAGGTTTATATTGCTTTGTAATTCATATACCACATATTCATTTACATGAAAGCCAAATGGTTCCTATACCAGCAAGATACTGACCCTTCAAGTATGTTTTTAATCTGTTATTTATTTATTACACTTACAAATAGTATTTAAAATTTTATATCAGAATTAAACAGAATTTTAACTAATTGCTTTTTAAAAACCTTGAATGTAAACAAAAGTAAAAGAAAAGGCTTTAAAAAGCATAATGTTTAAGACAGTATGTATTTAAGTTTAAGACTACCTAATGTCACATGATAGCTAGTTTTTATTTTATAAAAGTAAAGCTCTGGGAAATTTTAATACTTTATTTTGGGGTTCCCCTCTCTATTATTTCCAGACAGAATAGTGTATATAGATTCTACAGTAAGCTCAAATTTAATAAATTCAAATAAAATCATGCTTAGAAGTTTAATATTATTCACATAATGTGTAATAACAACAAAAAAACCAAAGGGAATTTCTACCTAGATGAAATCCGGTTTTAGCAGGTATACAAAACAGTACAGTCATCACAACACACTTTAAAATAATCATTAGCAAAAAAAAAAAAAGAAAAAAGAGGGCAGGGGAAGGCGCCTGGGTGACTGAATTGGGTCTGCCTCTTGATTTCAGCTCCAGTAATGATCTCAGGGTTGTGAGATCAAGCCCCGCATCAGGCTCCTCACTAAGTGTGGAGCTTGCTTAAGATTTCCTCTCTCTCCCTTCTTTGCCCCTCCCCACTCTCCCTCTTTAAAAAAAATAATAATCATTAGCATGACTAGTGAAAGAACAAAAGAGAGCAAAGCTTAAGATACTGTATTTCATGCAGTAACTGCACATTAAACACATCCTAAAAATATACTCCCCAGACTGAAAAAAAAAATTAAGTCATAGAGACATCTTCAAGGTGATTTTTAAGTGCTATCCTATGGCTAGGGATGATTTATTTCTAACAATAGACTGCTAGAGTTGTTTTGTGTGTTTTTTTTTTTTTTAAGAAAACACAAGGAATCACTATACAGTAGGTTAAAATTTAAAACTAACACAAAGAAAACACTAATTATTAGAGAATTTGAAAGCACATAAACTTATGCAATAGAGATAAATATTTAAGCTAACCTAAACAAATGTATAGATTCTGATGCAATCCAAAACATGGTCAAGGCCATTGCTTTAAATTTTGGCTGGTCAATCTGGTGAAACAGAACAAAGAGAAAGGAATTGAGCTGGGGTGGGGATGGGCGATGATGTTCCAGGTTTTTAATTTTCTGGGTAACACTGGATGATATTTACAAATGTGCAACATGGCAAAAAGCATCATTGGCACACCAATGTTCTAAAAGCTTATACCACCTGAAGCATTCAGTTCTGATTCTATCTTTTTCTAATTTTCAAATGTTCTTTTGCTCTTAAATTGAAATGCCCAGTCTTTCCACTGGATATTGGCTGTTGTTTCTGTCGAACAAATTCTGCAAATGTTACCTGCCTTAGAGTCAAATACAAAGAACATCATTTAACATAACATTGGAGCAAAGAAATAGGACAGGAGTCTCATGGAACTTGAACCAACTCTAGCGCCTACATCTAAATAAGAGTTAACTCTCTCACCTATAATATGATCTACATCAAGTTCAATTATAACTACTTGAATGGGGAGTGGCTGGCTACAATTTACTCACTCATTCTGCACATAAAAACCTTCCTGCTAAAGAATAATGTAGAATGTTTAAAATTACTTTGAAGGGTTTTTTGCCTGCTATTTCTGTTTAGGTTTTATTTGGTTGGACTGAAATTTCTGAAGGCACATGATAACTCAACAAAAAGAAGGAAATAGGTGCACCTGGGGGGCTCAGTGGATTAAGCCTCTGCCTTCGGTTCAGGTCATGATCTCAGGATCTTGGGATTGAGCTCCATAGCATCGGGCTCTCTGCTCAGCAGGGAGCCTGCTCCCCGCACCGCCCCCCCCACCCCGGCCCTCTGCCTGCCTCTCTGCCTACTTGCGATCTCTGTCCGTCAAATAAATAAATTTTAAAAAGAAGGAAACAGTCTAAGACTGTCAGGTATTCCAAAACTGTCCCACAAACCAATTTTAATTTATGATTTATACCCTGAGTAGGGAAGCCATCTAGTAAGGAATCTGATTATTTGAATATTAAACCATTTTGTTATCATTTTGACAGCTCAGGCATTTCTGAAACCCTAGTACCCCAGGGCTCATACAGCAGCGGGCATAATTTAGTCTCCCCAACACCCCACTCTGTTCCACACCTCCAGAGTCTCGGTGGAAACACCATTCATCATTCACAATGGTGGTTACATGTAAAATCTGTTCACCTATCTGGAGAGGGCGTTCTTTCTGAGACTTCCTCAGATTCTGTCTCTGATTGCCCTGTAATTCAAGTAAACTCCAGTAACTGCAGTCCCAGTGCACATTACATCAGAAGGAGTCCTAAAAACGTGAAAGCACCAAACATACCGAAGACAAAAATCGGTACAATTAGATGAAAAGGCTAGAAGTATAACAATTGAGGGCCACTCCTTTTAAGGACTAGTAGGCCTAACAGCCTAAATAGCTTCTGCACCCCGCATCAGTTTATGACTGATTTCACACCAATGGCTCCAGATCATTCATAGGACATTCAGATATGCTCTGCGGACAAGCAGTCTCCACGTTAGGAAGGAGCTTGTGCCCAAAACTCAAGCACTAGTCTGTTACTTAGGACTGAAAGGTTTCTAATCATTTAAAAAAAAAAAATTATTACAGTTTACGCCCAAAATAACACCAAAAAAGCCTACTCGAGCTAAAAATAACTAAAGTATCAGATTAAGAGTACTTGAAACAAAAAATTATAATACACAACCTCAGAGAGCCTTCTCTCTCATCTCACAACACAAGACAAGCGAAAGCCTCAGAATTACAGAAGTGGAAATGGAAAGAATCCACGGATGCCCACAACCAGGACAGCTATTCTGAGTTTAACTCTGGTAATTTGAGGTCTCTTAAAAAAGAACTGAATACGCATTTAAGCACTTTATTTTAACTATAGTCCTGGAGAAACATCTCGAGTGTAAGTATCTGCTATGCATCGAAGATAAATGAAGAGTAACCCAATATATTTTGCTCAGATATCAAGCTGACGCATCACGGTTAGGAGATAATTCATTAAAAAATTAGAATTATAGGTGTGCCTGGATGGCTCAGTCAATTAAAGCTTCTGACTTTCGATTTTGGTCAGCTCAGGTCATGATCTCAGCGTTGTGAGATCGAGCTCTCAATGGACTGATCTGGAGCCTGCTTAGGATTCTCGCTGTCCTCTCCCTCTGTCCCTCCCCACTCCCTCTCTCTAAAAAAATGAAATAAAATAATGAATTGTATTGTCTAAAGGTCTTTGGTAATCTGGAAAAAATTTTCATAACTGAATATGGCTAAATTCTGCTTTTACTATAAAACACAAATCTAATTTCTATATCCACAATGATGGTTTACCCTTTTAAACTTTTTTTTAAAGCCTTGTTTCTACAAAGTTTAGAAGTAGTAGAGAATGTAAAAGTCATTTCATTAATTCAGAAGCCAGAGACCAAAGAGCTAAGTGAGTTGACCAAGATGATTCGACTCATTAGTCATTTAGCAGATTGGAAATAGGTCTATCTCTGATGTCCCTGATCAACTCTGCTCTTGACATTTTTCCATTTCTTCCTTTTTGTGTGATGGCTAAACTATGCTCCAAGTACATTGGTTTTACAGTACAGCATGCCTCTGGTTTGCCTTTGTTCTAATGAGGCAGAAAGCCAAGATGAGACCTTCACCCTGAGGGAACCTGAGTTAGCACAAGCCAGCTCCAGAGAGAGTCACCCAGGATAAAGAGCAGATCATATGTTCGGCTCAAAGAAGATTGCTCCAAGCAGGGCTATGTGTGCCCAGAGAGCAAAATATGCTGTTTAAAAGACAAGAAAAAATCAAGGCCATTGAATTTACAAGAACAGACAAGGCCTCAACCTGTTCACTTAAGAAACAAACAAACAGAAAAGGTTGCGGCAAGACTTAGATGTTGAGTGTTAATCCTCGGGTGAAATAGGACCTACAGTTATGAAAACAATTTAGAAACCATTGTAAGAAAATCTTAGGAGGAAAAACAAAGCCCATGTAAGAAACTGAATTTTACTACATATAAGGAGGCAGTACACCTTGGAACGTAGAAGATTGGGTACGTGTTTCACCTCCTCAGGACCATACAAAGCCCTTCACTATCAGCTTTCCACCTCTAGATCCTTCTTTATTTCCTCCTACTTTCTCACTCCAAACCCACACTTGAGTCACCTTAAATGTCCTATTAATCCTTCGCATGTTTTTTGTTTTCTCTGTTTGACCTTATTACAAACTGCCTATCCTCAAATATTTCAAGAAAACCTCACCTCGGTGGGGTTTTCCTAGGCAACATTTGATCACTCCTTCCAAAATGTATCACGTGGTGGTGATTAGTTTGCTGTTTCTCTCACTCACCAATGAGCACTCGAGGGAAAGAAACTGTACTTAACGCTTCCCGGCAACAGACCTCACACTGTATTGCATTCAATAGTGTTCACACAAAGAATAAAACAGGTAGTGATCTTAAGGGTCTAGCAATATGATACTCTCATGCAATGCCAATGGGAATTTGGCACAATCTTTCCAGAAAACACCTAGTGATACATTTGTAGGGTGTTAATACTCGCAAATCCTTCAACCCAATATTTCCACTTCAAGATATGTATCACAAAGACATAACTGAATATAAAGAAAGATTCATATCCAAGGATGTTTAAGAGAGCCTTTGATGTAGCCAAGGATGTTTAAGATAGCCACTTTCAAATCATCAAAAACTGGAAGTAAATGTACCATCCTAAAATAGGGAAAGAGTTCAATAAATTAGAGATCATCCTCAGGATGGCATAATAGGACATTATAACTATATGGGGGGAAATTTTATGACATAATATTAAACAAAATTTGCATTTATAAAATGAATCCAATTATACAATTGTTTTTAAAGATTTTATTTATTTATTTATTTGACACAGAGAGAGAGTGAGAGAGGGAACACAAGCAGGGGGAGTGGGAGAGAGAGAAGCAGGCTTCCCGCTGAGCAGGGAGCCCAATATGGGGCTCAATCCCAGGATCCTGGGATCATGACCTGAGCTGAAGGCAGATGCTCAATGTCTGAGCCACCCAGGTGTCCCTACAATATTTTTTTTTATCTCTGCTTCCACCCTGGAAGGATTAACTATAGGAATTTTCTTTCCACTGTAAAGTGGACAAAACCCATGAAGCAATGTCTTTCAGATATTGGAAAACAGGCCGTGCTGAAATATGATCTCTGAGTGAAGGAGGAAAAGTGAGTTCAGTCCTCTAATAACCACAACTCACTCTCTGGGAGTAGTTTCAGGCCACAGCACAGGAAAAAAGAGTGCAAAGGCATCACAGAAGACTTAGTGAAGGAAACACCCAGCTAGAATTTGTGAGGCTGAATACAAGAGAGGAAGAAGCTGCACAAAGCTTCTGTAGATACACGGCAAGGTTCACTGAATCATTAACAAGTACAGATCCACAAGGCAAGGGGTGGAACTCCATGAGGTGGAGGAATGAACCAATAGGCTAAAAAATTCCCAGCCTATACACAGACCTGGGAATAGTTCATGATTCTACCAGCCAGAGTGGAAACAACCTGCAATCCACGGGGCACTAGGTAAGGTCCCCAGGACTTAGTAAGTGGGGCTTAGGCCAAGAATAAAGGTTACTCCGGACCCATTCTAATAAAGCATAACAGGAGCCTCAAAAGGTTAAACTGATCTGCAAGTTACTTAACTATGTGACAGAACAAAAACTAAAGGAATACAACAAAATGCAGCACTCAAAATGAGAAAATCTTGATGTCCAGTATTTAATCAAAAATCACCAGGCATGCCAAGAAGCAGGAAAATATGACCAGTGACCACTACTGGGAGGAGGGGGAGTAATCAGTAGAAACCGAGCCAGATTATGACAGATATGATGGAATTAGCACAGGAAAAATACAACCATAGTAAAGGGAGAAATAGAAAAATAAAGGCCAGAGGAAATTTATACAGATGAAAATATGCTGGAGGGTTTCTAGAGTCAAAAATATACTAGATGAGGGGCGCCTGGGTTAAAGCCTCTGCCTTCACATCAAGTCAAGGTCTCAAGGTCCTGGAATCGCATCAGGCTCTCTGCTCAGTGGGGAGCCTGCTTCCCATTCTCTCTCTGCCTGCCTCTTTGCCTACTTGTGATCTCTGTCAAAATAAATAAATAAATATATATATATATATACACACACACACACACACTAGATGAGATTAACAGCAAATTAGGCATTGCAGAAGAAAAGATCAATGAGCCTGGAAATCAAAACAGAAATTATCTAAAAAAAGCATAGAGAAAAAAAGATTGAAAAAGTGAACAGAGCATCAGTGACTGGTACTACTGTAGTAAGTAGCCTATCATATATGCAATTGGAGTCTTAGGAAAAGGGTAGAAGTTCAAACATATCTGAAGAAATGATGACTGAAGAGTTTCCAAATTTGTTGAAAACTATAAGCGTATAGATTTTAGAAGCTCCAGGAATCTCAAAAAAAAAAAAAAAACACATAAAAACCCAACAAAGATACATCGTAATCAAATTAGTGATCAAGTAATAAAGAGAAAATTCTGAAAGCAACCAGAGGTAAGAAGACATATTAAGTGCAGAGACACAAAAATAAGAGTGGCAGTAGACCTCTTATCAGAAACTAAGCAACAGAAGACAGTAGAATGTTGTCTTTGAAGTTATGATGGAAGAACACTGTCAGCAGATTCTATATCCAGAAAAAATATCTTTCAAAATTGAAGATAAATAAAGATATTTTAGACCCTACCCTCCCACCCAACCCCACAAAAAAAGTAAGGCTAAAAATTTATCATACTAAAACATGGAAATTTGGATTGAACCAAAGGAATGAAGAACACCCACAATGGTAAATGGGGCGGTGGGGGAGGGGGTCCTAAATATTTTCATCTGTGTTTAAAGGGGTTTTTTTGGGTTTTTTTTGTTTTTTGTTTTTTTATTTGACAGACAGAAATCACAAACAGGCAGAGAGGCAGGCAGAGAGAGAGGGAGGCAGGCTCCCTGCCAAGCAGAGAGCCCGATGCGGGGCTCTATCCCAGGACCCTGAGATCATGACCGGAGCTGAAGGCAGAGGCTTTAACCCACTGAGCCACCCAGGCGCCCCTTCATCTGTGTTTAAAATAAAAGTATCCGGGGCACCTGGGTGGCTCAGTGGATTAGGCCGCTGCCTTCGGTTCAGGTCACGATCTCAGGGTCCTGGGATCAAGCCCTGCATCGGGCTCTCTGCTCAGCAGGGAGCCTGCTCCCCCCCCCCCCTCTCTGCCTGACTCTCTGCCTCCTTGTGATCTCTCTCTCTGTCAAATAAATAAATAAAATCTTTTTAAATAAATAAATAAATAAAATAAAAAATAGGGCTTTAAAAATAAATAAATAAAAGTGGCCATTTAACAACAACAACAACAAAAGAATAATAGACTATGGAGTTTAAAACATATGCAGAACTTAAATGTATGATAACAGCACCAAAAACTGGAAGAAATACATGGAAGTACATGGTTGCTAAGTTTTTTATACTGGTAATATATTATTATTTGAAGATTTACTATGATATAGTAAATGTACACATTATAATCCCCAGATTATAATTACTAAAATGAAATCAATAAAATAAGGTAAAACAAAAAAAAGAGGTATTTCTAACAAGCTAATAAATGATATAAAAATCAATTTTTAAAAATACTCAATTATTCTCCTAAAAAAAAGGAAAAGAAAAAATTATAAGAATATATGGGTCAAAAATTAACAAGACAAGAAACAACAAATGTTGGAGAGGTTGTGGAGAAAGAGCAACCCTATGGAGGTTCCTCAAGATATTAAAAATAGAGTCACCCTCTGACCCAGTAATTGCACTACTGGGTATTTACCCCAAAGATACAAATGTAGTGAAAAAAAGGGCCATATGCACCCCAATGTTCATAGCAGAAATGCGACAACAGCCAAACTGTGGTAAGAGCCAAGATGCCCTTCAACAGATGAATGGATAAAGAAGGTGTGGTCTACATATACAATGGAGTATTACTCAGCCATCAGAAGGGATGAATACCCAACTTCTGTATCAACATGGATGGGACTGGAGATTATGCTGAGTGAAATAAGTCAAACAGAGAAAGACAATGATACGGTTTCATTTCTTTGTGGAACAGAAGGCATTGCACGGAGGACATTAAGAGAAGGAAGGAAAAAATGAAATGAGGAAATCAGAGGGGAGATGAACCATGAGAGACTATGCCCTCCAGGAAACAAACTGAAGGCTGTTAAGAGGGGACCAGGATGGGGGGGATGGGTGAGCCAGTGATGGGTATTAAGGAGGGCATGGATTGCATGGGGGCACTGGGTGTTATACACAAACAATGAATCATGGAATGCTACATCAAAAACTAATGATACACTATATGGTGACTAACAATAAGAAAATTATTAAAAAAAAGAATATATGTGTCAAATAGTACACAGCAAAATAATAGATGTAAACCAAATCATATCCATATATTTAAAATAAATCATTTAACATTCCAGTTATAAAGTGGGGATTGTCAAGTTGGATAAAAATAGAAGATTCCAGTATATGTCATCTATGAGAGATCCACTTGAAATTTATGGGCACAGGTTAAAAGCAAAACAATGAAGAAAGATCACAGAAACACTAACCAAGAAAGAGAAAAAAAGCTAGAGGCACTGTATTTGTAACTGTAAGTAGACTTCAGAACAAGGAATATTACCATGCATAAAGACAGTCACTTTATAATAAGGAGGCAGTGCATCAAGGAGATATAGTGGTCCACAATGAGTATGCATCCAATAACAAAGGTTCAAAACACACGATGGCAAAACCTGGCAGAACTGGACAGAAACACAGGAAATCCAACTACATAATTAATACACACTCAAAATATTTTTCTTCAGATGGTGAGATTAGAGGTCAGGTGTTTTCCTTCTTCTTTATACTTTTCTGTATTTCCAGAATCTTCTTCAACAAGCACATACGACATTTTAACAAAAATGGTGTCCTGGCTCCGTCCTGCTTTTGTCTCTCAATTCTTCCTTGATCTGCTTTCCTTCTAGGATCCAACCCCTCTTACACAGTAGAGCTCTTCAGTGTGAAGACCCAGACCTCTGCCAGATAAACAGTGTGACCCCATACCCCTAGACCAGGTAATGAATCCACAAATGGAAAATGAGCCAACAGAGTTCATCAGCCTCCTTATTCAGGAATGTGTTGGCTGGAAGATCTTCCTCCCTGTCTGAGGGCCTGGTAAACCTGGACCAACAAAAGCATCTTTGCCTTTCATGGAGAATGCCTTCCCAGGACAAAGGCCGATCAAGAAGAAAGTTGTGCTGAGTATCAAAGAGATAGAAGCAGCTGTGATGATACAATTTGTGCCCCTGTCTGCAGTTGTACCTAAACACATGCCCTCCTGGACTTTCAGTTATAGAGCCAAGTCTTTTCCATTTTCTCCTTAAGCTAATTTGAGTGTGGTTTCTAACAGAGGAAACCAAAAGAACCCTAATACAAAATAATGCAAAGAGCTACTTCAACTCTTTTGAAAAGAGTAATGAATTGTAAGATGACTTTTCTTTTCTTGGTTTTGTTATGCCCATTATGCGGGCACTGGATTATCAGGCATGGCCAGTCTCTTAAAAGAAGCTCCCAGAGAAAATAAACTACCTCTAGGATGTACATTATATCACTGAACATGAGAACATGGCATATACCAAAACCAATAAACACACAAGGTAGATTCTTCTAAATGTTATTTCAGCCTATGGGGCACCTGGGTGGCTCAAATGGTTAAATGTGCAACTCTTGATTTTGACTCAGATCACGTCTCAGGGTCGTGAGATTGAGCCCCACATCAACTCTGCACTCAGGGGAGTGGGCTTGAGATTTTCCCTCTCCCCTGGCTCCACCTGCTCTCTAAAATAAAAATCTTTAAATAAATAAATAATTCATTTGTTAATTACATATAGCATGAAACTTTTTTTTTTTTAAAGATTTTATTTATTTACTCGACAGAGAGAGATCACAAGTAGGCAGAGAGGCAGGCAGAGAGAGAGGAGGAAGCAGGCTCCCTGCTGAGCAGAGAGCCTGATGTGGGGCTCCATCCCAGGACCCCGGGATCATGACCTGAGCTGAAAGCAGAGGCTTTAACCCACTGAGCCACCCAGGCGCCCCAAAACTTTTTTTTTTTAATTTCCACGATGGAGCCATAAATATTTTTCCCCCATGTTATACAGATTTCTAAGTAAATAAACATGCTACTAAATAAAAACCAGGTTTGAAATTACTCTGAACCAAATGAAGGAATAATTATCTTTAGATGTACCACATTTCTCTCCTGGAAAAAACAATGTAGCAACTTGATTTAGGAGTCAAATCATCAGAACAGGGCTCTGAAGCATTTGCCGCTTGGTTTATAAAATTGGCTTACACACTTCTTGGTAAGTAATTCTCCTCCAGCCACACAGTGATCCTCTTTCCCCATCCCCTCCCTCTTCTCCTAGATTAGATCAAGGAATAGATTATGCATCTTACAAAAATGTGTAATTGTGAGTTGTGTAGCAGGAAAATATTCAATACCTATTATTCCGACAATTTTAGAATCAATAAGAAAAGCTATCTAAGGAACTTAATTTAGACAAAAAAAAAAAAAGTGCTCTCAGATTGAGACCTGAATTATTGCTGGTTTTAGTTTAAAAATAATAATAATGATGAGTCATTGCTGCTCTTCCTTGGTGTTCAAATTTAGACAAAAACCCAGGTATATATTTAGAAGTAATTCTGGTCTACAAGGTTGATTAGGACTAAAATTTTATTTACTTTAAAAATGATGGGGTTTTTATACAAGTAAATGCCTTTTTCATTTAATTTTAGAATACATCTGGAAGTGTTAGGTTATATATAATTCTTATATATCTTAAATAAAACAAAAAAAATACATTTTTCCTAATAAGAGGCTTTTTATTTGGATGCCCAGAATTTGACATCCTCTTTTATCATCTAATTTATATGATCCACATTTACAATTACCACATACACACACAAAAGAAAAACCTGTGGTGTATATTCTGTAAAAAGAGAGAGAGAGATTTAATCCAAAAAAGGGTGGGGGGACTACTAAAGCCACTTCTTAAAAATGCACAGATATTCTAAAAAGTTCAGTTTGACATGAATAATTTTCAACAAATTTCTAGTGACAATTTTCTTACCAAAGTTACTGGTCTCATAAACTGATACACAATCTATGACTTTAGAAATCTGAGCTTTAGAAATTAAGGGTGGAATGTTTGATTCTGAGGTTCCTGAGGCATTTATTAAATGCTGTTTATTGTGTTTGTATGAGCCCGACGTGTTCCGGGAATTTTGTTACGAATCAGAATACAACAGAGTACCGGGTAGTAACAGCTTACAGTCAAGACAGGAACACATTATTACATAAAATTTCATTTACAGAGCTGTAATAAAGGATCTGAAATAAATGCAACATGAAATGAGAACCTGTCACAGAAAGAAGACCTAATATAGTCTCTCCAGAGACAGGGAAGAAGTTCTTGAAGGAGAAGCATTTAAAGGACGTGGGGCTGGGGGCCCAGCATGCGTGCCGGTGCACAGATGTCTGCAGGCAGGTAGACATGGGGAATTCCTACTGTGGCTGGAATGCTTGGAGTGAAGGAGAACGTCTCAAGATCATCCTGAAAATGAAGGTAGAACTGGCTTGTGGGTAGGCCTAGCTGGAGCATACAGGGCAGTGATAAGAATTTGAGACTTTAGTGTGCCTGGGTGGCTCAGTGGGTTAAGCCCTTGCCTTCGGCTCAGGTCATGATCCCAGGGTCCCGGGATCAAGTCCTGCATCAGGCTCTCTGCTCAGCAGGGAGCCTGAATCCCTTCCTCTCTCTCCGCCTGCCTCTCTGCCTACTTGTGATCACTGTCTGTCAAATTAAAAAAAAAAAAAAAAAAAAAGAATTTGAGACTTTACCCTGAGGAATAATGAAGAGCTTTGGGACCGTTCTCACTATGAGAAATGAGATCGCTTTTGGAAAGCTCTTTCTGGAGAAATATGGAGAAGGGATTGGTGGTAGTGAGTCTGGCTGGACAAAAGAAAATCAGTTAGGAGCTGCCTAGGTGATGCAGGTGCAAAGGCCCCGTGGCTCTGCCTGGGGTGGGAGCCACTGAGACGGAGAGAAGTTGGAGGATTCTTTGAGGGACATGAAAGACAGATATCAGACATGACTGTGACCTGAGGAACTTCAACATTTAGCTCAGACAGAACAGGAATTTAAGGACTACTAAGCAGTTCCTGCTGGAAAGAAAGGGCAAATAGGAAAACAGAGACTGGTATCTTGCAAGCAGAGGAAGCCCAGTGCAGGAAGCTGCAGAGAGCAAGGTCGTGTCCCTTGGCTTAGCAACATGGGTAATCCCTGGTAACCTGAGCAGAAGCAGTGTTGGTGATGGGACCAGGACAAAAGCCAAACTGAAGAGGACAGCAGAGCCAGTGGTGAGAAGTGTGGACAAAGGCAAGCAAATAGCACTTTCATTAAGTTTGGCTACAAGCAGAAGAGAAATAGGGTAGAAACAGAACATGGATGACTCGCCTGTTAAACTTTCCAACACAAAATTAGATTACGCAGCCTGGTCACTGAAGTATATTTGTCTCTGTTGCGTGTATGCATGTGTCTTCACAGACTACATAGGACTTTTGGGGGGACTATAATTTGAATAGAATATATAATAACGGTGAAACATTTTAATCATTTCTGAGCTAAACCCCTCACGATCAAGAAATTGAGCAATTATACACCCAGCTCTGTGCTGAACATTGTGGAAAGGAGAGAGAAAAGTTACAGCATGTTATTCCTGACCTCAGGATGCTTGCTGTCTGGTAGGCAAAACTAACACAGAACAGCTGAGATGATATGATACCGGTTATAAGCAAGGAAGGAACTGCTTGCTTAGAACTCACTTAAGAGCTATTTTGTCCTTGATTAAAATGTAGTTTTCCAAATGAAATATGAGGTCCTTCTGCCTTAATAACATCAAAGTGCAGCTGTGATACATCTTTTGCTCAGCTTTACTTCAGGTACAATGTCACGCTGCCACCTACTGGCTATTTTTTAGATTGTCTTTGACAGTTTCAGTCTACCACAAGACAACTCAATTCACTATTGGGGCAGTAAGACACTGACAAACGCCATATAACAAAATTTAAACATAATACAAATACATAGACGTTATTAAAGAAGCTCACTTTAAAAAAAAAAAAAAAAGCTCAACTTCAATAAGTTTCCAAATTCACAGTATTTGAAAACAGAAACGGAAAAACAAAAAAGAAAAGAAACCCTGCCTTGTGATGAAGTTTTACGGAATGCACCCTGTAGACTTTGAAAAGGCTGGAAAAAGCAACCAGTCCCCATTCGCCAGGGACTTTCCAGGGTGTAGCAAGTCCCACATACCAGGAAACCCCTGGGTCCCAGGCAAACTGGAAAGGCGGATCGCCCTATCCAGAGTCTAAAAAGGACTTAACTCAGCTGAGAACTGAAAGTCCAGGCTTGGAAAGAATCACGAAAAAAAGAAGTCAAGAAGAGTCCGTTACAACAGCGATGTCGCTAAAAAGCACTGTCACTTAGCTATGCTTCCAACAATTAGATTATTAGGCCTCGAGTTAAGAGGTTGGCAAGGGGACACAAAGCATTGATAAACCACAAGCAAACTTCCGGAAGAGAAGCCGACAGAACATGGTGAGTGCAGGGCTATGAGGGAAATGCAGAGGGTCAGTGCTGATTCAGATTCACTGTCATTTCAAGACACACAGTAATGTCCTCTCTCAGCGTCAGTGCTGGATCTCTCATGATGCTTCCACCTGGGGAACACTAATTGGTCCTTTGCAAAATTATTTCATAATTTAAAAGTTTCATAGATGCTACGTACAATATTTCCCTTTTGGAAAGTATTTCACATTATTCAGTTAAAGGCAGTAAGGAAAGCTGAAGTTTAAAACAAAACTAAGTTTTTCAAAATTAAATCAAAATTTTTATCTTAAAATTTCTCAAATGCAGTTTCTTTTTCTTATTTAAAGATTTTATTTATTTATTTGACAGAGAGAGGAGGGGAAGGAGACTCCCCGCAGAGCAGAAAGTCCGACATGGGGCTCAATCCCAGGACCCTGAGATCATGACCTGAGCCGAAGGCAGAGGCTTGTTTAACTCACTGAGCCACCCAGGTGCCCCACAAATGCAGTTTCTAATTCCCAGGTTTTATTATTCTGTTTGGATGAGAAACAGGGGCAACAGCTTACCATGGTCATAATGATTTTCCAAGGAGTGAACTTTAAATACTAACAGCTCCTCCTGTCATCCAGCAATTTCACTACTGGGTATTTATCCAAAGAAAAAGGAAACACCAACTCGAAAAGATATCTGCACCCCCATTTTCACGGCAGCATTGCTTACGATAGCCATATATTTTTCTTCAGCTATTAAAAAGAATGAAATCTTGCCATTTGCAATACCATGGATCGATCTAGAGTATAGTGCTAACTGAAATACGTCAGTCAGAGGAAAAATACCATATGATTTCACTCATATGTGAAATTAAGAAACAAAACAAATGAACAAAGAACGAAAAAGACAAACCAAAAAACAGACTCTTAATTGTAAAGTGCAAACTAACGGTCCAGAGGGGAGGTGGGTGGGGGATGCGTGAATAGGTGAAGGGAACTAAGAGTACATTTATCTTGATGAGCATTGAGTGATGTATGAGACGTGCTGAATCATTGTATTGTCCACCAGAAGCTAATATAACACTGTATGTGAACTATAGTGGAATAAAAAAATAAAATAAAACATAAATAAAAAACAATTCTTTTTAATGCTAAGCTCATAGAGACAAAGAACAGACTGGTGGCTGCCGGAGGTGGAGGGAGGGATGTAAAATGCATAAGGGGAGTCAAATGATACAGACTTGCAGTGATCAAGTAAGTCATGTGGAAGTAACATACAGCATGGGGACTGCAGTTAATAATATTTCTCTTTTTTTTTTTTAAGATTTTATTTATTTATTTGTCAGAGAGAGAGAGAGGGAGAGCAAGCACACGCAGACAGAGTGGCAGGCAGAGTCAGAGGGAGAAGCAGGCTCCCTGCCGAGCAAGGAGCCCGATGTGGGACTCAATCCCAGGACGCTGGGATCAGGATCTGAGCCGAAGGCAGCCACTTAACCAACTGAGCCACCCAGGCGCCCCAGTTAATAATATTTCACTGCCTATTTAAGAGTTGCTGAGAGAAGAGGGCACCTGGGTGGCTCAGTGGGTTAAGCCGCTGCCTTCGG
>NC_081560.1:127837800-127845883 GCF_022355385.1 Mustela nigripes
AGGCAGACAGAGTGGCAGGCAGAGTCAGAGGGAGAAGCAGGCTCCCTGCCGAGCAAGGAGCCCGATGTGGGACTCAATCCCAGGACGCTGGGATCAGGATCTGAGCCGAAGGCAGCCACTTAACCAACTGAGCCACCCAGGCGCCCCAGTTAATAATATTTCACTGCCTATTTAAGAGTTGCTGAGAGAAGAGGGCACCTGGGTGGCTCAGTGGGTTAAGCCGCTGCCTTCGGCTCAGGTCATGATCTCAGGGTCCTGGGATCGAGTCCTGCATTGGGCACTCTGCTCAGCAGGGAGCCTGCTTCCTCCTCTCTCTCTCTGCCTGCCTCTATGCCTACTTGTGATCTCTCTCTCTCTCTCTGTCAAATAAATAAATAAATAAAAGAGTTGTTGAGAGAAGAGATCTGAAAAGATCTCATGAGAAGGAAAAAATTCCGTAACTATATATGGGGACAGATGCTGGCTGGACTTACTGTAGTGATCATTTTGTTATAGGTAATACAGATATTCAATCATCTTGTTGTACACCTGAAACCAATATAACATATGTCATTTATATCTCAATAAAAAATTAAATACTAATGGTTCTTTTAAAAAAGGAAGAAAAATGATATCTTTACTAGTCCTAATAATGATAAGTTGCACAAAGAAACAAATGATGTGATAAAACTATGTCAAGCTCACTATATATCAGAGAATAAAGGAAAACCTTTCCCAATTCAACTGAAAACTGGTTTTAGAAATTTTAAAGAAAGAAAAAAATAACGTTGCCTTTGGGGAAAAGTTTCTCAAAAATTGCCCAGGTGGCTCAGTTGGTTAGGCATCTGCCTTCGGCTCAAGTTGTGATCTTGGGTTCCTGGGATCAAGCCCTGTGTCAGGCTTCGTGCTCAGTGGGGAGTCTGTCTCTCACTATTCCTCTCCCCGCCCCCTCCCGCTGTTCATCTTCCCTCTCTCTGTATCAAATAAATAAATCTAAAAAATATTAAGTTTTTGCAAGGGGGGGGGGCAGTGGAGGTACTCCTGCCTCTTTCCCCAATCCAAATATACCTGAGCATTGCCTGCTCCTGCTTTCCCCAACCCTGGAGAATTTGCTAATCTTATTGGCCAGAGCCCCAAGCAATTATAACCAGGAGGGTCAGTGTACCTTAAGAAGGTAAAAAGCCATGTTCCCATGTCTCTTTCCCTTGTTCTATACATCAGGGAATGTAATGGGACTCAATGTTCTTCTTAAGAACTGGACATTCCTGGCTAACTTTCTGTGCAGAACCACCTACCTCTGTCAGTCCCAAGACACAGATTCAAGCTCCTCGGACACAGTCTCCTAGTTATTAAAGATGACACTTTGCTTCTCAGATTGCCATTTTTCTGGCCTATGCTGTCGCAGAAACTCCACAGGAAGGGGGAGCATAGAGCAAGTCATTGGTGAGCCCCACCATCAAAATACCACCCATATTACCGTCAACACCTAATACCTAAATTAAAAAGTACAAAAAGTTATACAAGTGGGAAGTTATACTTTCAGAAAATTGCTGAACAGTATACTGCTTACAGTTAACAATAAGGTCTTGTGCACTTCAAAATTTATTAATAAGCTAGATTCATGCTCAAACAAAGAAAAAGAAAACCAACCAAGCATTCAGGGAAACCTTTGCAGGTGATGGATATGTTTATTACATGGATTATGGTGAAGTTAACAGGAGTGTATACATGTACCCAAATTCACCAAACTGTATAAATTAATTATGTGCACTTTATATACCTATTATACCTCAATAAAGCTGGGGAAAGATTAAAGAAAAACTTAAAAATCTTAAAAATAATTTTAAAAGCACACTGTCTCTACAGTTCTTTTAACAATGTAATTGGTTTATCATAGTGATCACTTAACCTATTAAAGCATAGATAATATCAATATTTTTATACTAATAGTGTTTCGCATAACAACCTAAGTCTCTTAAGACGAAGAACCAAGGTTAAGAATTAATATAAAAGTTCAACAAACTGAGGCACTTTGGGTGGCTCAGTCAGTTAAGCATCCAACTCTTGAATTCAGCTCAGGCTATGATCTCAGGGTCATGAGATCAAGCCCTTCGTTGGGCTCTGTGCTCAGTGGGGATTCTGCTAGAGATTCTTTCTCTCTCTCTTTCTCCTACCACCCATCCCCCTGCTCATGTGTGTTCACTCTTTAAAAGAAATAAATCTTAAAAATTCAACAAATTTAATTCTCCAAAAATGACAATATCTACTATGAAATCAGTTCAGCTCAATGTATTTTTGGTGTACAACCTCTGAAACCTAGAACTTGTTCTCCCAGTATTTAGGCTGATAATCTTCTTTATTTTTTTTTTTTAAGATTTTTTATTTATTTGCCAGAGAGAGAGAGAGCAAGCGAGTACACACAAGCAGGCAGAGAGGCAGCAGAGGCAGAGAGAGAAGCAGGCTCCCCGCTGAGCAGAGAGCCCGATGCGGGACTCGATCCCAGGACCCTTGGATCAAGACCTGAGCCGAAGGCAGTGGTTTAGCCCACTGAGCCACCCAGGCATCCCTGATAATCTTCTTTAAAACAAAGACTTTCCAACTGTAATCTGTGGAGCTCTAGGACACACCCCCCTCCCCAAGTGCCTCAGGGCTCTAGGTACCCATCCCAGATCTCTCATTTTTATGTTTCAGCCTGTTTTATTGGTCATCTTCCATGAAAGATTTCTTGGGCTGTTCAAAAATATTCTATTTTCTTCCTTCTAGGTTCATAGCGGCATCGCATCTTCTTTTCGTTTGAAGTTGGCCACAGGACGTGTTTCCGCTAAGGTGAAAGCTTTAAGGAAGTTTATGACCTGACACCTTCCCCTTCCTTTGCTGCATGGGAGCCCAGGTTTAGCTGAAGCCCCCCAGTAGCCTGGGGACTGAGTATCTAGAACAGGCAGGAACATCCTGCCAATTCCCACTGGACAGAAAGTATGAGCAGAAAACTAACTTTGGTGGATAAAGCCACAGAGGTATCGGGGTTCTCTGTTACCACAGTGCAGCTTATCCTTCTGACTGGCACAACTGCTCAATGCTCCAAGGCAGGGACCGGCAAACCATGGCACAGGAGCCAAATCCCGCCAGTTCCCTGTTTTTGTAAGCAAAATTCTGTTGAAACATAGCCGCACCTGCTCATTCACTTGCCGCTGATAGCTACTTTCCAGAGACCAACGCAGAGCTGGGTAGCTATAACAGTAATATGGCCCACAAAGCCTTAAATACTTACTACCTGGCCCTTGAAAGGAAACGTTTGCCAACCACTGCTGTAAAGCCCCATGCTGGCCAGCACAGCGAGGAAAAGATGAGTCAGATCTATCTGTTCTCTGAGAGCAGGTGCTACGTCTGTGAAAATCAACAACGTGTTCACAGGAGACCAAAGGCATCTGGAGTCTTAATATTCACAGATATGACTATTGTCTGGCATCTATTGGGGCACTGGAAAGAAATGGAATTTTGTCGAGGCAGAACCTTGGGTCAGAGTGTGGAGAAGGTGCTGTGGGGAGAGAAACGAAGCTATGAAGGGACCTTCCTCAGTAGAGTACTCATCAATCCTACCTCAACACCACTTTGTTCTCCACCTCTCAGCTTCAGTTGTCTCTCCTTCTTTCTTTCTTTTTAAGATTTCATTTATTTATTTAGTCATTTAGTCATAGAGAGAGTGAGCAAGAAAGGGAGAGAGAACAAGCAGGGGGAGCAGCAGGCAGAGGCAGAGGGAGAAGCAGGCTCCCCACTGAGCGGAGAGCCCAACACGGGGCTTGATCCCAGGACCCTAAGATCATGAGCTGAGCCCAAGGCAGATGCTTAACAGATGAGTCACCCAGGCGTCCCTCAGCTTTGGAGTTTTTAAAGTCACTCTCATGCCAGGTCAAAAACACAAAAATCTATCTGTATAAAACTAGCTTTGAATAAAATTATCTATTACTGTTGATGGCAAAAGCAACAAAGTCTTAGAAAATGTTCTCAACCTGAAAGCAGATGCTCTCTATACGTGGAAGCGAGCAACCCCAGCTCCGCGGGGCTCTGCCTGGGAGGCACAGGGGCCCGCCTCACTCTAGGGAAAGAAATGGGTGAACCACCTCAGCAAGGACCTCGGTCAGTACTAAAGTTGCTTATCCTAGAAGGGCTGAAACTTTACGGAGAGTCACAAACACACTGAATTTGACAGATCAAGGACATACACAAGAAATACATTTACTTTTTTAGTAAAACGCAGTTCTTCTCCTAAGGCATTCTGGCGCTAACATTGTGAATGAATATGGCTGTACTGCTATATAATACAACTTAGGGAGAACTTGGAGCCAGACTCTGGCTCCAAAGGCCGGCTCTGCTATTTGTTAGCTATTTGGCCTTGGCACCTTTCCTCACTGCTCTCTGCCTGTTTTCTCACTGGTAAAATGGGGATCTGATAGTGCACCTATGTCGTGGGGTTTTTGTGAAGGTTATAGTAGTTCTATTTTTAATAGTACCAAGTTGGTGCCTGGCAAAGGGTAGGCACCATGTTAAGTGTTTGCTAATTAAATGCCCCAACAGTCCCTTCTGATATAAGCATTCTGGCCTCTCACATATGAGAAAACAAATATTCAAAATATACTTAATTAAAAGCCCGCTAGCCTAAAAACTAGATGATGTAATCTTATAAAATATAATACTCATGAAGGGGCACCTGGGTGGCTCAGGGGGTTAAGTCATGATCTCGGGGTCCTGGGATTGAGCCCCACATCGGGCTCTCTGCTCGGTGGGGAGCCTGCTTCCCCCTCTATCTCTGCCTGTTTCTCTGCCTACTTGTAATCTCTCTGTGAAATAAATAAATAAAATCTTTTTAAAAATAAAATAAAATACTCATTAAGAAAAAAATGACTAAATTTACTGAAAGCTGTTTCATTCCTATTTTTAAAAAATGGAAAATTTTCTAGAAGAACTGGCATTGAGGGAATTTGCAGACTAGCACACAAGCAGAATGAAAAGAGAGACATGATTAAATAACTTCAGGAAAGGAAAAGAAAACAGGCAGAGGCACTAAGTGAAAGCATGACGGTATAAAGAATAACAATTAGGAAGTACTAGACTAGCCCTGGAATTCTTTATGAAAAGCCAAGGCACCAGTTCGATTCCATGTTTTTGCCTGAGGGGTTATTCTCTTCCAGTAAAAATGTTCAACAATCTACACTGTTGGTCCCAACAGGCCCCGGTGTCAGGGCTTTGAGCCAGGGATTATCAAGAAGTCAAAGCAAGGGCGGGATCAAAAATCCAAGATCTCAGAAACTAGAGTACAGGAAGGTTGGGTGGGGCTCTAGAGAACAGAGAGGAGGCAGAGCCTGGCCATTTCCCCAGATGAAGATCTCTACAGGCTTCCATTTTCCCAGATCACTCGTGTTCAGTATCTTTCCATATCCTATTGCCCACTCATATATTTTTACTTGTGAAGCACATATTTTAGGGTTTTTCTGCCACTTTTATTAGATTATTTGGATTGTTATTTTTGACTTCCAGGAATTCTTTATATATTCCAGACACAAGTCCTTCGTCAAACATAAATTTCTATAAATTATCTTTTTAATATATTTCAAAGAACAAATTTTTTATTTTGATAATAGTCTCTTTCTGAATTATATTCTCTTACGATCATGATTTTTTGTGTCCTAAGAAATCTTTGCCTTTCCCAGGGTCACAAAGAATTTTCCATTCTTCTTCTAAAAAATCTTATAGCTTTAGCTTTGATATTTAGGGTCACAACTCATTTTAAGTTAATGTTTTAGTATAGTATAAGGTTACAGCAAATGTAACTTTTTTCCATGTAGATTTGCATTTGTTCCAGCAGTATTTCTTGAAAAGACGAAAAGACCTGTCTTTCCCCCTTATATTACCTTAACCATTCTTGTTGAAAATTGATATTATGTATTTTGATAATTATATATCCAATAAACATTTTTTCTGGATTGTATTACTAGTCCACTGATCCATAGGACATCCTTTCTCCAGTACCACCATGCCTTGATTAATAGTTTTATAGTAATTGGGTAATATAACTCCTGCAGTATTTCTCTTCTATTTCAAACTGCTTTGGCTTTCATAGGTTGGAATTTTGCAGCACTATGCCAAAACTACAGACCAATTTAAGGATAAAACTTGGTCTTCTGGGACGCCTGGGTGGCTGAGTGGGTTAAGCCTCTGCCTTTGGCTCAAGTCATGATCTCAGGGTCCTGGGATGGAGTCCCACATCAGGCTCTCTGCACAGCAGGGAGCCTGTTTCCCCCTCTCTGCCTGCTTCTCTGCCTACTTGTGATCTCTCTCTCTCTGTCAAATAAATAAATAAAATCATTAAAAAAAAAAAAACCTCAGTCTTCCAATTCACGGACACGATATACCTCTACAGTCATTTAAGTGTTCTTCTACTTCTCTCAGCAATGGTTTTGTACTTTGCATTTATAGGTCTTGTGCACAGTTTAGTGTTTCATGGTTTTGGAAACTGATATAAACAGAATTATAGTTTTACTTCATTTTCTAATAGTTAATTGTTTATATATGGAAATACTCTTAATTTTGTACACTGTTCTTGTATCCTGCAACTTTGATAAACTTGTTTCTTACTTCTAGTAGCTTTTTTATAGACTCTGTCTTTTTTTTATTCAGTCTGAGTAGAAGTTTATCAACATGACTCGTGTTTTGCCTTTGGTTTCACTGATTTTCCTTTGTCTTTTTTTCTTAACTTATTTCTTTGGGTTTAATTTTTTTACTTCCTTTTATAGTTTACTAAAGTGCAAAGGTGTGAGCTTTGAACAATTACTTTAGACTTTTTTTTGTTTTCTAATATGAACATTTAAAGCTATAAATATACCTACCATAGCTGTGCCCTCCACAATTTATTTTCTTCTAATTTTGATACACTGTATCTTATCATTCAAAATTATTCTAAATTTCTTTCTGATTTCTTGACTCATGATTGTTTAGCAGCAAGATATTTAACTTCTAAAGATTTAGGGCTTTCCTGGATGTTTTGTGGTTGTTGATTTTGAATTTAATTCCATTGTAGTCAGAAAACATATTCTGTAAATTTTCAATCTCTTGAAATCTATTGAAACTTGTTTGATGGCCCTGTATACAGTCTATCTTGGAGAAGATTCTATATGCACTTGAAAATAATGAGTATGCTATAGTTGTCATATATAATGTTCTATAAATATCAATTTGATTAAGACAGCTGAGTGCTATTCTGACCCTCCCTATTCTTACTGATAGGTAATTGTCTCTCTCATATCCCCCTGTTTCTAAGGGACCCCTTTAACCAGGCTCCCTCGAACTTCTCAGACAGGTGTGCAGTTACCTATATACACTTCCTGTGGTTTTGCTGCTGCCAGCATTTCATCTTTCAATGTCCACATGGTTTTCCAGACCTAATCTCTGATCCCTGCTACCTTTAGTCAGTAATGCTGCAGTTTGCCATTGGAAAGTATATCAAGAAAAAGGCTATTGGGTCAGAAAGTTACAAATTCACAATTCCACTCAATCTTTTTAGATTAAATTTCCCTCTAGACTTTTTTGACTGCTCTGTGATACTTCCCAGCATCTTTAAATAACTATAGTCCTAATTTTTAATTATCACTTTACTCTGTTCTTATCATTGTTATCTGCAAGAGGGTTTATGTGACCACATCACACCTATGTCTCTTAGAAGTTGTTGGCAGTTGTACAAGTTTAAAACTCAAGGGACCCCTGGGTGGCCCAGTGGGTTAAGTGGCCAACTCTTGGTTTTAGCTTAGATCATGATCTCGGGGTCCTGGGGATCAAGGCCTGTGCTAAGCAGGGAGTCTGCTTCAGGAATCTCTCTCCCTCAGCACCTCCAAGATAAATAAATAAGCCTTTAAAAATAAATAAATAAACCTCAAAAGTACATGATAGCTATCTGTCCCTTACAAAATGCCTGCATATATAAAATAGTTCAAACACCTTTAACAAAAAAGAGTATGCCCTTAGTTTATCATAAATATAAAATGATATGATAACCATTTAAGTGAATGGGGACTGCTTTCAGGTACATTGTCATAAGTATAAAATTACTGGGGGG
>NC_081560.1:128176081-128178062 GCF_022355385.1 Mustela nigripes
CAACAACAACAACAGCAGCAGCAACAACAACAACAACAGCAGCAGCAGCAACAACAACAACAACAACAGCAGCAGCAACAACAACAACAACAGCAGCAGCAGCAACAACAACAACAACAGCAGCAGCAACAACAACAACAACAGCAGCAGCAACAACAACAACAACAACAGCAGCAGCAACAACAACAACAACAAGGGCCGTGTATTCTAGCGTTAGGTACCACCGATTGAATATGCGGTGTCACCCACTGTGCCAAGCCCTTCCTTTCACCCTCACAACCACCTTGTTAGAAGCTCCCTATTATTATTCCCAATTTGCAGTTTAAGAGATTGGGGCCCACAGAACTTGCACACACACCAAAGGCTTCCCAGCTTGTTAACGGAGGAGCTGACACCGGAGCTGACACCAGGCTATTGACCCTGGAGCCCAGGCCGCCTCCAATTTCACTCTACCATCTCCCTTTGATCACCTTCTCATCCCTAACCGATACATCACTAAGCACACACTGTTTCCCAACCCTTTCTGAAGGGTTTCTTAAAACCCTTCAGAATTTAAGGCTGTCCACAGTCTGGACTTTTCGAGAAACCAGTACAAGCTAATTTCTCAATATTCCTTACTAAAAATCCTCAAGGCCTAAGGGAACCTGCCTTCTGTCAAAGCCTTAAGAAGTCTCCTAAGCCCACAATCCAGCTAAATTCTCCTTCTCTTAAAGTCCAAGTCCAGGGGCACCTGAGTGGCTCAGTAGGTTAAGCACCTGTCTTCAGTTAAGGTCATGATCCCGGGGGTCCTAGGATCGAGCCTCTCATCGGGCTCCTTGCTCACCGGAGAGTTTGTTTCTTCCTCTTCTCTGCTGCTCCTCCTGCTTGTACACACACACACACACACACTCTCTCTCTCTCTCTCTCTTGTTTGCTCTCTGTCAAGTTAATAAGTAAATAAAATCTAAGATAAAAAAAAAAAGGCCAAGTTCATATTCTACTTTTGCAAGATACCTTCTAGACCCACCAGCCCAGAAGAAGTAGTTTGAAGAGCCGGCCTCTACTGTCTACGTTGCAAATGATCCTGATGTCCCCAAGAACTTTGGCAGCCTGGATCTATGCAATACTATGAGAGTTGTGTTAGAAAGTGCTATTGGGCACTTTTCTCAGGAGCATGTTCAGAACTTTTATCAGTTTCTCAAAGCTCAGCATTACCATCCCCTCTCCACCCGGCCCCCAACCCAGCCCCAAGTCCTGGAAACTAATGCAATTAAATGCTAATGTTCACTGAGCATGGTTGCCAGATTTAGCAAATAAAAAAATATTATATGGGACATGCCTATACAACATGATTTGTTGTGTATTTGAAATTCAAATTTAACCGGGCATCATGTACTTGATCTGCAGTCCTTTCCTTGAATGTTTTGTGGATATAAATCTTTTCTCTCTGCTATACTGAGTATAATCATCTGGAGGGCAAGGGGCTTCATTACTACTTCACAGAACTTAACACTTAAATTTATTGATAATTACTGATTTACTTTAGTGGTCCAACAGAAACATTTTGGAACATTCTTGATTTGGGGGCGATATCAAACCCAATAGCTATATCATGATTATATATATATGGCTTTTGCTACAAGGAAACAGATTCCCATCATACCTAGTACACTATTTGCTAGCTTCACCTCGAACTTTCCCCCAATTACCTTTGTTTAAAAAAATCCTCTTATAAGGAACCAGGAAAATTTCAAAACATACTAAGAGTATTATTGAATCTCACAGTGAGGTCTTCAGACTATTTGATTGAGAAAATCACTAAAGGTGTTAAAAATGCAGTTGTCTGGGCCCAATCTCAGACCTATTAATTCAGAAATGTGCAGAAAGGCTCTAAATAATCTGGGTTTTTAAAAGCCTTCCAGATGATTTTTATGCCCTCTAAAGTTTAAGGACTGCTTTTTTTTTTTTTTTTTTTTTTTTTTTTTTTTTTTTTTTTGGGTTT
>NC_081560.1:128178162-128185224 GCF_022355385.1 Mustela nigripes
TTTTTTTTTTTTTTTTTTTTTAATGGGATGTAATACTCTAGCAAGGATTGCTCTTTAAGTTAGAGAAGAAAAGTTATTTTAGTCCTTAAAAACAAGCCATCATCATTTGGAGTTTAAAATATCAGTCATCTTTTAAATGTATCTTGAATCTATCATGCTAGTGGTAAATGCTCAGCCGTGTAGATTTGCCATTTGGAGCTCCTCAGCATTTAAACAGAACTGGTAAACTAACGATAGGTATTAAAAGGCTGCCTGATAGATCATTAAAATAGTAAATGAGTCACTGAAATTTATACAGGCCATACAAAATTAAAAAAATAAGATTATCTGAAGAGTGTTCTACTGTGTACTAATGTTGCTATCCAGGATTGGTCTGGGAAACCTAAGGCTCTTTGGGATTTCAGGGGGGGAAAAAAAGTGTCATTTCCTAACACTCCCTGCCGCTGTTGACTGGGTAGTCCCTGTGATTTTTGAGGGCTTGGTGAGGTGTGTGCTGGTCTAGAAGCCAGGTTGCACAGGTTCTCTATTTTATGTTCTGGGTCCTCATCCATAAAATAATCGTTTGGACCATTAGTTGGTCTCCAGTGTGTCGTCATCGTCTTCTTCTTCTTCTTCTTTTTTAAAAAATATTTTATTTATTTATTTATTTGTCAAAGAGAGAGAGAGAGAGAGCATGCAAGTGCGCAGAAGAAGGAAGAGGCGGAGAGAGAAGCAGGCTCCCTGTGGAGCAAGGAGTCTGATGTGGGACTCCATCCCAGGACTCTGGGATCATAATCCGAGCCAAAGGCAACGGCTTAACCAACTGAGCCACCCAGGCGTCCCTCTCGTGTGTCTTCTGAACCTAAGTTCCTGTTATCATTCTGAGGTTCAGTTTTCTCTGTTGTAAAATATGGGGCTTGGACTATATGTAGTGTGTCTGCTTGTCCAGGGAGTCCCATGATAGCTGTGTTTTCTCCATTAATGTGCTTGGATCCCCATTCATAATAGGCTCACGGTAAGAGTGTAAGATTGATGATGCTTCATTTGGGTTTTCCCAGGGATGGGACAGTATATCGGCCATTAGCACATATCCTTTGCAGGAGATAATTATTCATTATATAATTACAATCATATAATTCATAATCATTCAAACACACTAACTGATCACAGCTATATGCTGTGCATCACTGTGCTAGACCCTGGGAAGACAGTAATGAAAAAAGTCAGGCAGAAAGAGCTCCAGGCTCATGCGGCTTACGGTCTGATGGGGGAATGATGGAGAAGATAAAAACAATAGCCACATGTAAACAGACGTGTAAGTAAAATAAGTGCAGTTTGTAATCAGTGTTTTAAAGGGATCACTGGGCCTGAGATAGAAAATAACAGAAGAGTGTTCGGGAAGAGCCTCTTGGAGGGGGCGATATTTACTTCGACCAGCAGGAAGGAAAAAGAGACCAGGGAGGGGGTTGGAGGAAAAGCCAGGACAGGGAAGAGCATGTTCTGGAATCCTGTGGGAGGAGCTGTTTATGTGCTTTGCATCCAAAGGTCTCTTCCATCTCTGAGAGGGAATTTAATTCAAAACTAGAGAAAGGAAATCAGAAGCCCAAAGGGCTGAAGGGACTGATCTGAGGTCAAATGGCCAGTCAGTCAATGGGAGAACTCTTCCATGCCTCAGTCTGGAATGTGAGCTCTTCCGAGGGATCAGGATCACAGTGCAGCAGGAAGCACCACAATGCTTTGGTTCAAATCCTCGCTCTTTGACTCATCAATTGCTCGTCCTTGGGTACCAGAGCTTTTTTGAGACCCAGTTTTCTTTTGTGTGAAACACAGATGATATCGACTGCATCAGATTGTTACAGGGATTGAATGAGCTAATGCGGCTGATTGTCCGGTACATCATAGGCACCGTGCTCAGTAAATGAAAACTCCTTTGATTTTTCACCGAGTGCACTTTCACCCAAACCAAACTGTTGGAAAATAAGTAGGGCAGAGGTTAAGTGATTTGGATAAAGGAAGAGTGCTAACAGCGGGGAAGTTCTGGAATATCGGGCTGGGGCCCGTTCAGCAGCTACTCAGCTGAGGGCTGAGTGGAGGAAATGAGGAAAGGCCACTGAAGGTGGAAAGATGTCAAGAAAACATCTCCAAATTTGTGGTTCTGCTCACAGCTTAACTTGCTAGTGGGAAAACTACAGTTGTCTTCATAAAACAGAAAAGGATCATCCTTAGTAATATTTGTACTTACGATTCGCATATAAGAAACAGGTTTTACTCTAGGAAACCAGTAAGCAGAGAAATGAGACACTATTATTAAATACACGTCAAGAGAAAATGTGATGTTAACATGTCACTCAATCCACTGGGAACAAATTAATTTAATTATCTGCAGGATATTAACATGATTGCCGGTATTAAGGATACTTAAAAACCAAGCCCATGGTATTAGAAGAATGAATAATTTATCTAAGTAACTGTGAAGATTTTCTTCATTGTGAACAAAACCACAGATTGAACTTCAGCCTTAAAATACTGAGAGGCATATTTCATGGATTAAAGCGGACAGCTAGCTCTAAGGCCATCCCACAAAAGCTGTTTGCTCTCCCCTTAGACATACCCAAAATGTGAGGGAATATTTATGGTTCAGGCACACTTGAACCAGGGCTGAATATTTCTTAGTTTTGGAAGTCCAACTACTGGGTCCCTTTTCCCCCAGCCATAAGGTAAGTGCCATTCCATATATAACTTTTTGAAATGCTGCTTACTTTATGATTCTCTGCCGATGCTGCCTTATGGGAGAAATTTTATTTCAAAGTTTCACAGGATGTGAATTGAACTCATTATTTTACTCTAAACTCATTGTTTAATTGACAGGAAACATGCATTCTAAATCATCTTGTATGCATGGCAGAAGCGGCTACATAAATTTAACAATGGGTGGATTATTACTATTTTGCATATTTATGGAATTTTATATTCAGGAAGCATTTTACAAATCTTTTATTAGTTAATCCTTACACTTACGAGTGAGTCTGACAGGTGGTAAACAATGCTTTGGGTTTTAAATTGCCAATACGTGAAAACTTTAATGGGGGGAAAAAAATCTACTGCAATTCTCCTTGCTCCCAAACTTGCCAAGAGCACATTTTTGATACTTCTCCCCCCTCACCAGACACCAGGGCTAGAGGTCTGCAAGCAGGTTGGTGTCCACCTGAAACACAAGGAGAAAGGGGCATACTAGGCTCTGTCCCAGGTCAGGTGGCCAACATCAGGGGAAACCTCAGAAGACACCAAGGTGATATTGACAGCATTCCCAGCAAGACACATCCCAGTAACAAAGCACATAAACAGACACATTAGGAAGCAACTTTTCTAGAACTATAGAGTTAACTTGATTTTCAGTTCTAATGATGCCATACTTACTGGACTCACTCTCTAATGACAGCACCAGTTCTTTCCAAATGAATGCACGTATGTTAAAGAAATAAAACCTAACTCAAACTAAGAAAGTTTATATTTTCTTTTTCAAAAAGTTACAAATTGAAAAACACTTAGCAACTTTGAACATTCCCTGCAAAGTTTTTAGGATCCTCCAATGTACCCCTCCTCCAGATATAAGAAGGTGTTGAAGAGCAGGGCAAAGAAAGCCTGTATGGATTAAAGTCTCATTGTTGACCCAAACCTTTTACAGCCTAGGGCTTTCAAAGCTACCAAACCAAGAAAAATCAATCACGCATCACCTGGGGGCTGGAAATGAGGAGCTGCAGATGCTGCACCTACTTTCTGAAGATTCCAGCATGGACACGTCGTCCTGCCCAGATTCTAATCTCTTCTGAGTGACAGTGTCTCTATCCCTCTAATCCCTCAGGCCTCCGCCTCCGTGGTGTGTGTGTGTGTGTGTGTGTGATGGAGGCCAGTTGGGTTGGAGGGTGCAGAGAACACCCAAAGTATATTGGAAGCTAACACCCTGTGAGGCCCCGTGCGTTCTCAGTGCCGCTGGGCAGCTGTCAGGAGGTCAGCGTAAGGTAACCAGGTCACCTCTCTTCCAGGGGTACAAAGGGATGCTTCAAGACCTCGCGTCCCCTGGGTGCGCGGGTACCGCGAGAGCGCGCATGGAGGGACCCTCTGAGTAACACCTCCCACCCTGGCGCGTCCCCCATGCCCCCCGACGCGGCCCCGCCCCGCTTGCGCTGACTCTACCTGCAGACTCTGGAGGCGCGGCGGCAACGTCTGGCGGTCCTGCGGCTGGCCGGGCTAGCGCTCCGGCTTTGTAAAGCCGCCCGACCCCACCCTCTCTCACCTCGGGGGCCAGGAACCTCGGCGTTGGGCCACCGCGCTGCGGCCGGCCGCCGCCTCTCTGCGGGGCGGGGGCTGCCGGGCCCTCCCCACCTCGCGGCCTGCTCCGAGACCTTCGGGCGGGGCCCTGGGCCGCTCAGATCCCCGCCCCTCTTCCCCGGAGCTGGCACCCCGCGGCGCCAGCTCCACCCCCTACACTGGGGGGTCCTCAAGCCCCGGTCAGTCCTAGCGCCTGTGACCCCGCCCTTGTCTACTCATGGCGGGAGGGACTGCGCCCCAATGTCGCCGTCCCCACGACCCACCTCTGGGATTCCCGTGGGGTGCCAGGAGGGGGGCGACTCCTTCTACCAGTGAAGGCCAAGTCTGGGGAAAGTTTCTGGCGGAGTCAAGGGTCAGCCTTTTCTTGTAGGGACGTTCTCTAGCCAAGGGATAGAAACCCAAGCGATTCTATCTGCGGTTTCTGCTGACATCACAAACCACACATCACTCGATGTCGTGTTGGGTAGTTTACACAAAGACTCCCTATCATTACTGCAGCCGTTTGCACGTTTGCCCTTCAGAACCCCAGCCGAGTGACATTTCAGTGGAAGGGTTAAAGGAACTTAATTTTTTAATAAAAACTTAATGCTGGAAACCAGTACATTCATTATATGCTAGCTCTGCCCCAAGCTCCTAGCATGGTCTCATCTGGATAATTCAGACCTTTCAGTGACCAGGATTACATAGGTCACTACCTCGCACTTCCAAATCTCCAGAACTTTCCCTGTCTTCAGTCGCCTTTTTTATTTCCCTGGCTATATGGAGGAGGGGTGAAAATGAAATGCAACAAAAACAATTTGAAGAGCTTTTAACAGCGGGTATAAAAGTTTATGGGAGAGACTGCAATCATTGAAAATAAGATTCGGAAATTATCTGTAGATCTCACTCTTCAGTTTTGCCATTTTGCTTGAATTTGAGTTATGGAACGCTAGTAGTATCTATTATTTTTAGCAGAAATAATACTTTTCTAAGAATTATTAAGCAGATTAAATGTATAATATGTTGTCGGATCATCAACAGCAGTTATGATGGCAGATCATGGTAAAACTCCCTTTACAGAAGAATGAGGTCACCACCAGCTGATAGGAGACACAACATCTTTCTGGTGAGATAAAATTGGTTTTGTCTTAGATGTTAAATGATAGCGAAAGGTAAGCTAGAAAACAGAATCTCTAGTCCTATCTGCCATCTAATGAATATATTGCCTTTTAGTTTCCATCTTTTTTCCAATTGTTCCTAATAAGCTGTAATTTAAAGATTGCTCAAAACTTTGGTATTCATTCTTTTTTTTTTTTTTTTTTTTTTTTTTTTTTTTGTTACAACCTTTTATTGTAGAATGTGACTTGAGCACTACATTTCCACTCACGGAACTTGTGGAGTTACTCCTTGAACAGCTTTACAACACGCCTAAGTAGGCTGAGAATGTCACTACTCTAAACAACGCTCCTCTTTGGAAAACAAGCCCTATAAACAGTTACTCCCTTCAGCTTGGTTTAACTACTAGTTTCTAGAGGCCTGGTACATGCATCTGGTAACTACAGGGGACAGAAGATTTAAAAAGTAGATCCTAGAGGGTGAGAGCTGTTTTAACCAACATTTCTCTTTAAAACATCAAGGTATACATTCATTTTTAAAAGTATTTAATGAGGACTGGAAAACTGCCTGGCATTGAGCTTGGTGCAGGTGATATAAGGGTGGACTAGACAGATAGATACAAGTTCTCCCATCTAGGAGTTCACATTCTGTGGGTGGAGAGAGAGTCACTAAACAGGCAAGTGCAAACATAGTTAATTGTGCCTGTGAAAAGTGTGTGGAAGTATGGAGCGCTAGGAGAGGAGACCTTCTAAGTGCTCTGACTTCTACATTCCTATTTTGATTTTGAACTCTAGAGTTATTTCAGTGCTGCAAAGTTTTTTTGTTTTAGTTTTTTGTTTGTTTGTTTGTTTGTTTTGTTTTTGGCTATCCTTTCTTTCATGTCACATATTCAGTCCATCAGGAAACCCTGATTAGCTCTAGCTTCAAAATGTTTTCCAAATCTGACTCTAACTACCACTCTCCCAAAGCAGCATTGCCTATTTGGATTTCTGCAAAAGGCTCTGTACTTGTCTTCCTGTTCTCAATCTTGTGCTTATGTTCTATTACCCATGGAGAATTTAAGGTAACACTTTAAAAGTATATCTGCTGAGCGCTGTGAAGTGTATAAGCCTGACGATTCACAGACCTCTACCCCTGGGGCAAATAATACATTATGTGTTAATAAAAATAATTAATAAAGAGATGAATAAATTAAAAAAACAAAACAAAAAGCGTATATATTAGCTCACATCAATCCTCTGCTCAAAAACCACCAACGGCTTCCCATCACTTTTTTTTTTTTTTTAATTTTATTTACTTACTTAGAGAGAGAGCGCGAACACATTTGCATGTGCCTGTGAGCCTGGGGAATGGTAGAGGAAGAGGGAAAAGCAGACTCCCTGCTGAGCAGGGAGCCTGAGTGACTGATGGACAGACAGACTGATGGATGCGGGGCTCCAACCCAGGACCCTGGTATCATGACCTGAGCTGAAGGCCGATGCTAAGCCGGCTGAGCCACCCAGCTGCCCCCCTTTCCATCACTCTCAATCACTTCCCATTTTGACAACACAAACTTGACTCTAGTTAACCACCAAAACCTTACATATCTGACACTCCATCTCCCTTTGCCTCCATCTTTGTCACTGTCCCCTCCCCAACCCTGCCACCCTCTCTAGTCTT
>NC_081560.1:128185234-128205080 GCF_022355385.1 Mustela nigripes
TCTGCTGTTCTCTCATTGCTCAGTCTTTGAGCCTGGACTCTTCCTCTCTGCTGTTCTCTCATTGCTCAGTCTTTGAGCCTGGACTCTTCCTCTCAATATTCTACTGAGGCATACTCCTCAGTAACAGATATTTGCTCCCTCATGCTCCTATCAAGAGAGGTAATCCCTGACCACCTCTTCTAAAATAGTCTCCTCTTGCAACCCTCTCACTCTCTCTTTATTCCACTTGAGTTTTCCTTATAATTTGCACACATACACATGCACACATTTATTGTTTGTTGTCTATCCTTTAGAATGAGAACAACTTGGTTGTAATGTCATGCATGCAGAAGATACAAAATAAATATTTGGAAAGAAAGCATATAAATTGGGGGAGCTGGGTGCTTCAGTGGGTTAAGTGTCTGCCTTCGGCTCAGGTCATAATCTTATGGTCCTAGGATTGAGCCTCGCGTGGGCTCCTTGCTCAGTGGGAAGTCTGCTTCTCCCTCTGCACCTCTCCCCCACTCATTCTCTCTCTCTCTCTCTCAAATAGATACAATCTTTTTTTTTAAAAGCATATAAATTATGTTACAGACTGAATGTGTCTCCCCAAAATTAGTATGTTGAAGCTCTAATCTCCAATGTGACCAAACTTGGAAATAGGGTCTTTATGGAAGTAATTAAGGTTAAATGAGGTCATAAGTGAAGGGCCCTGATCTGATAGGATTAGTGTCTTTTTAAGAAGAGACACTGGAGAGTTCACTGTAGTACAGAGGAAAAGCCATGTGAGCACCCAGAGATGGCAACTGCAAACCATAAAGAGAGTTCTCATCAGGAACCAAGCCCACAGGCACCTTGATCTTAGACTCCCCAATTTCTAGAACTGTGAGAAACAAATGTATGTTGTTTAAGCCATCCCATCTATGGTATTTTGTTATGGCAGCCTTAGCCAACTAAGATAAATTACATACAATGTAAAAGAAAGTTTCGATGCAATCTATACTCATACATTATAGTCAATCATTTCAAGATTACTAATGCATGAAATGGTGTGATGGTGTGACCTTCAGACAATTAACAAACTTTGCAGGATCTCCTGGAATAATGAGGTTTGAAGATTAATCTTATCTGGAACCAAGAATAGAGTAAGTATTTAATGTAAACAAAAGTCTTGTACAGCTTGTTTCTGAGGTCATGAATGACTGAAGCTCACAGGAATAAGGATGGTCTGGTCATGTTCACCACAGTGAAAAATGCTGTTTCAAGAGACCACATCCTCTAAACTCCATAAAACTTTCTACTGGTCCAGGGAAGGGCTCTTGTGTTACGGTGTGCTTAGAACATAGTCATGGCCCATTGATATTCAAGTAAAGTATCAGATATTTCCGATAATAGCTTTCCTTACCTACCACAGCTGCTTCTACCCTTTACTTCCAAAATAGGCTGTGGGCAGTAAACTTAAACTTCCTTTTTTTTTTTTAGTTTTAAAAAAAAAGCCCTAAGCTTTTGCAAATATATAATATACAGATTGATATGGCTACCTTAGTTGCTGATAGGTCAGTTGGTCTCCTGTGCTCCCTAGCAGAGGCATTCTGAGAAAATACTGGAAGATCTCACAGCATGGAGGGGCTAACATGTGATCCTTACTCTTCTTTTTTTTCATTTCCATTGTGTTGTATCTTACTGATTTTATATGTGTTCACTTAAGGAATTAATGATTCTATTATTCAGTATTAACCAAACCAGCAGTCACAAAATAGAAAAATGTCTTAAAAGGATTTCTGTAAAGAAGATAATGCTAATAGTACAAGCATAAGCAAATAACAGGAAATTGTGGAATTGAAGCTTTCTGATTATAGTAAGAATTCTTTGCCATAATGGGAGGTTAAAAATGTTAATGATTTACTTAATTCAGTCTTACCAGAAGTCGGCTTCTGCCTCTCAATGAAATGATCAAGAAGACATATGAAATATGGAATAATATCTAATTTTATTACCAATGAGCCTTACCTTGAGTATATATTACGCTTTGAGACATAGGCTAATAATGTGAAGCACTGTGACTTAGTAAGAAAATAACAAGTATGATCTAGTTCATCATTGATTTTTAACAATTCTATTTGTGTTTATGTTTTTATAGTGTATAATGGCATATGCAATGCATCTTATTAATAAATTAATAGATGAATAAATATTGGGGATATATACAGATCATGTTTAACTGATGGACTGTCTATCAGAAATGTTTGGAAACATTAATTTCCATAACCAGGGGTAAAATAATTCATTAGAACCCAAAACCCTGCTCCTGAAAGAAAAAACAAAACAAAACAAGTAAAAACCAACTTCTTAATCAGAGAATACCTATTCAGGGTATGGATTTTCCGGAACCTTTTAAAATTTTATTTACTTCCATATTTATTTGAAAGAGAGAGAGAGATCATGAGCAGGAGGAGGGGTAGAGGGAGAAGCAGACTCCCTGCTGAGCAGGGAGCCTGATGTGGGTCTCCATCCCAGGACCCTGGGGTCATGACCTGAATGTATGAGCTGGAGGACGCTTAACTGACTGAGCCATCCAGGCGTTCTATCCAACACCTTTTAAAAAATCTTTGTTCTCTTTTCTGTCTTGTGATCATTCTGTAATTTCGAGATAAATAAGAAGAAGACCTTCTTAATTTACTATGGGATTTGGCAGAGGAGATTAAACTTGCCAGATAGAAGTTGTCTGGGGTCTACTTAGGAGTATTACTTACCCTGCTACTCTAGTTTAGAATTACTCCAACTCACAAGAGTTTGACTTCGTACTCACCTGCCTTCTTTAAATTAGTTGACTTTTCTTTTAGAATGGAACGTACCCACAGAACCTGAGGTTTGAAATAATATGAAAACACAGTCAAACTCTTCTTACTGCTTACACCCCAGAAAGGTTTGCCCTATTTTTTTCAAGCTCTCAATGACTCCCTTCTCCCCACTCTAAGACTTAACATGTTTATCTACAGGATGAATTTGTAAATTTTCAGTTGCTCACCACAACATTGTGTAACGATCGATGTCAGCATATCGTTAGTAGGAGGACTGTATGTTTACTTCTGTTCTCTTAGCTGAGTATCATGATACCATACCATTTGGAGAAGCAAAGGAGGCTTGACACAGCTCCTTGCATGAGTAAAGAGGCTGAGGCTTGGTATACCTACCACAGGGCCTGCCTGCGGTCAAAGCCCCGGATCCTGGCAAAGACTAGATTCCAAACCTTCTGACTTGTCATTCTGAGTACTTTTCACTGTGATATGCTACTGTAGAGTGACCTGGGTGAGAACGTCATTATCTTTGCAAGTATGAGTTAGAGAAAGTGAGACACCTTGGACTGTGCCTCACTATGTCCAGACACATGTGTCTGGCAGGCCAGGGTGTTTTAATTCCCCAAAGACCCTTACTTAAAGGGTGCCCATGAAGGAAAAGGGATCATTCTTTCTTAGAGATTTGTTTCCTTTGCAATTAGTAAAGGTTGAGAGGAGACCTTAGAGGTTATTTTATTTTTATATAATTTATTTTATTTTTCACCTTGGGGGGTCTCAGAATTGAACTCTGCACTAAGTCACTGCCAGCTCCTGTTTTCCTAATTAGAAATTTAACCTTCAGGGGCACCTGGGTGGCTCAGTGGGTTAAAGCCTCTGCCTTCCGCTCAGGTCATGATCCCAGGGTCCTGGGATCGAGCCCCATATCGGGCTCCCTGCACAGCAGGGAGCCTGCTTCCCTTCCTCTCTCTCTCTGCCTTCCTCTCTGCCTACTTGTGATCTCTGTCTGTCAAATAAATAAAATCTTAAAAAAAAAAAAGAAATTTAACCTTCACAAAATAATATTATTTTGGTAATACAGTCTTAATGAAAAAAATAAAAATAAAAATATCAGTAAGACACAGGCCGGCAGAGTCCTTTAAACCACTTGGTGGGGATTATTGGTTACTACTTAGCAATAATATCTAATAGTTTGGTAGAAAATATTCAAGAGTGATGGAAACCTAATTTCCTGATGTACATAAAATAGGACCAAATAAAATAGTGAGGAGTGTATTGTAAAGACAATCTAGTTGCCCAGATGGCCTTTCCTTAGTTACAGCTTTTATGTGCTCAAAATGTGTGTGTTCTTTATTCTTTTATGAGAAAATAAAGATTTTCTTTTTCCCAGGAGCATGAAGTTACCCTGCAGTTTAGTTGTTAAAATACGCTGAATATTTTTTCTTTGTTAACTTCTAGGACACTTATATTTATTCTGGAACTCACCTTATTTCTTGTGTTTTCTGCCTGTATTTGAATTTCTGGCTCTAGACTCCGGATTTTAAATTTGTTAGCTGTATTTCTCATGATATTCCTGATAAGCTGGTTAATATTAGATTTTATGGCCTGAATTAAAGGAAGAAAATGCTAAAATTTGATTATAATCTCATCTAACTTGGATATTTTCCCCATCTCAAACTTGGAAAGTAGCAGTAGGATGGAAAGGAATATTTCTGAAAGGAATTTGGAAATTTATCTATAGTCCTATCATTGTGACTTATAAATTATATAACCAAATTCCATGGATTGTGCAAAAAAATTTTTTTTTAATTTTCTTATTAACAAAGTCTCAGAGTTTGTGAAGTTTTTATTTTTACAGTACTGTGCCTTCTGGGCTTTATTACAAAAGAAAACACTGGATGATAAAATACATTGCTATAATGTCTTTCCAGATATATTTTGTACAAGTGGCACCATCTTTTTTCTGTCCATTAAGAGAAGACAAGTCCTTGATTGTAGGCTTCTCTATGTTTCTCTTTCCCAATATGCAGTGCTTAATAAAATTATTTTATGGTGGCCATGTATTCGTTTTCCACCTATAGCATGCTTTGTGAATAGAAACAGTAGAGGCAGGGCGCCTGGGTGGTTCAGTGGGTTAAGCCTCTGCCTTCAGCTCAGGTCTGTGATCTCAGTCAGGGTCCTGGGATCAAGCCCTGCGTCGGGCTCTCTGGTCAGTGTGGAGCTTGCTTCCTCCTCTCTGTCTGGCTGCCTCTCTGCCTACTTGTGATTTGTCTGTCAAACAGATAAAATCTAAAAACAAAAACAAAACAGGATCACAAATTATTAAGAAAAAAAAAGAAACAATAGAGTCTGGAATTTATTGTGGGGGCTTCTTGAATTTTGAAACCATAGTTTTACAGTTGCCATACAAGAGAGGACATTTCACCTTGGGAGGATATCCCCAACCTGAAGAGATGACACTCATAAATATAATTAAATACGATAAATTGAAATCTGGTGCTACGTTTCCCATGAACTGCATATTTCCTGGTATAGAACTGATTGAAGAGGGTACAGAAAATCCATTTGCTTTTAGGGTTTTTGTCCCTTGGCCTTTTGGAGTCCCTTATGCATTCAATGTCTTTCTAGTCTCTCTCTCTCCATATTCATTTTTTAAAATGGTGCATTATCTGTGCTTTAAAAATCTACGTTGTCGGGCACCTGGGTGGCTCAGTGGGTTAAGCCGCTGCCTTCGGCTCGGGTCATGATCTCAGGGTCCTGGGATCGGGTCCCGCATCGGGCTCTCTGCTCAGCAGGGAGCCTGCTTCCCTCTCTCTCTCTCTGCCTGCCTCTCTGTCTACTTGTGATCTCTGTCTGTCAAATAAACAAATAAATATCTTAAAAAAAAAAACAAAACTACGTTGTACTCCTGTCACTTCCTTCCTTCAGATGTGGTTCCCACTGCGTGTAGGATTGAGTTCTCTTAGCCTTGGGAGCTAGGCCCTGTAGGACTTGGCTCTGCATACCATTTTCATCTCTCCCATATGTCTCCCCAAGCCCTTGACTGGGTCACTAAGCTCAGTGACACCAGACATCTTTCTGTTTCTTGAAGACAGCATCCTCATTCTTGACTCTGCACCTATGAGTGGAATGTCCTCAGCCTGGAATGTTTCTAGTCCAGATTTTCAAGGGATCAGTTCCTTTCCAATGTTCCTTTCATCCTCCTCATCTAATGTTGCCATCCACCCCTCCAGCCCTTCTCCAGCACTTTAACTTATTTTTTTCTTCATAGCACTTATCACTTCCAGGAATGATACTATCTGTTGCTGCTTTAAAATATGATCTCGAGAACACAGTTGCTGTGAAATTAGGGTCCCTGTCTGTATTCACATCTGTCTAGTCATTCTTTAGCACAGAACCTGGAACATAGTAGGTGCTCAGTAAATATTTATTTTTAATGAAAATATGGATGTAGCCATAGTATAAGTGGTAGTTAAAAGCATAGTGTTGAGGGGCACCTGGGTGGCTCAGTGCGTTAAAACCTCTGCCTACGGCTCAGGTCATGATCTCAGGGTCCTGAAATGGAGCTCCTATATCGGGCTCTCTGCTCAGCAGGGAGCCTCCCCCCTGCCGCCCGCCCCCACCTGCCTCTCTGCCTACTTGTGATCTCTGTCTGTCAAATAAATAAAATCTTAAAAAAAAAAAAAAAAGCATAGGGTTGAGATCTGCACTTAAATCCTGGCCTCTTGCTGTCTAAGCTTTCTCAAGTCTCAGATTCTTCAATCACAACAAGGTGATAAAAGTACTTATCAGTGGGATACCAGGGTGCCTTAGTCAGTTAAGCATCTGCCTTCAGCTCCGGTCATGATCTCAGGGTCCTGGGATCTTAGGCCCCTCATTCTGCGGGAGTCTGCTTCTCCCTCTCCTTCCCACTTATGCTCTCTCTTGCAATCTCCGTTTGTTTCACTCCTGCAAATAAATAAATAAATAAAATATTAAGAAAATACTCATCAGTGAAGTCTTTTGGGGGTATTAGTTGAGGAGATGTATATAAAATGCCTGTCGCAAGCCTAACATGACAGTTACTCACTAAATAGTAGCTATAATATTATGCTTTTACTTCAGGTGGGAAAGGAACAGGATGGGCTAGATGCCAAGTATACCCTGAATCCCGAGGTCAAAAGCCAGGAAACAAAGTCTTTGATTAAATTCAAAAGCATAAACCTCCAAAGGTCAGAATTTGGGTAGAGCAGATGAGAGCAAGAAACCAGGAAGAAACAAAGGTAGAAGGCTTAAGACAAGTGTCACCAGTGGGAGAGATCGGAGTGCTCTGAGTCCATTTTTGTTGGCAGGATTGCACATGGGTAATCTTATTGGCTTAAATCCCCAGGAGCAAGACTAGAAACAGATTGTCTTCATAGCCAGAGCTTATATTACTTTGTTGGTTATATTTGAAACTATTTTGGATATTACATGCATCCTGTTCTAAATAATTGAGCCCAGTTGATTATTCTGTAAACTATCCTCTTATATTTATTGTCTTTCTAATTTCATTCTGAAACTTGAAGGTCAGATAAACCTAACGTAATCACTTGATAGTGGTTGGTCCCAACTTAATATAGGCACTAGCAAATAATGGGCAAACAAAGCCCGACTGAAAAGAATTTAATCTTTGATGTTGAAAAAATGAAAAAGAAAAAGAAGGAACAGTATGATTATTATGGGAAAGAAGTCAAAACATTGTTAGAATTCCTTACACATATATAGGACTTCGCTTTGTGATTTCAGGTCACCTGTGGGTGGAATAATCAGGGTTACACAAAATATCTCCAGGGTGTGGGCCTCCAGAGGTTTCAATTCAGTCCTCTGTAGACATTTTTTAGAAAGCATGATTGAGGGTTTTAGGTCTGTCTTAGCTCCCAGTTCCAAATTTTTAGCCTCAAACCTTAAATAACTTTTCCCTAAAACCACACCAACTATCCAAAACCATACAACAAAACCAAATCTTTCGTGGAAGGAGTGTATGTGGTAGTGGTTGCTAGGAGAATGTTCGTGTTACCAATTTTTTCTCCAGGTGTACAACATTATAACTGGGCATCTGTGTGTACTCCAAAATGATCACTGCTGAAAGTAGTTATCGTCTACCACCATACAACTGGCCCCCTTCACCCATTTCACTCACGTCCCAATCTGAATCCTGTGTGGTAGGCACCAGTCTGTTCTCCATATCTACAAGTTTACTTTTGTTTTGTTTTGTTTGTTATTTTAGATTCCACCGTATGGGGGATGTCCTATGGTATTTGTCTTTCTCCACGTGACTTACTGCACTTAGCATAACACCTTCAGAGTTCATCTGTGTTGTCTCACATGGCGAGGATTCATTGTCTTTTATGACTGAGTAGTATTCTGTTGTCTATCTACACCATATCTCCTTTGCCCATTCATTTAAGTGGGCATTTAAGTTGTTCACATTTCACTGCAATGAACATAAAGGTGCATTTATCTTTTTGAATCAGTGTTTTTGTATTCTTCAGATGAATACCCAGAAGAAGAATTGCTGGATCATATAGAGTTTTATCTTTAATTTGGCCCCACCAATTTACATTCCCATCAGCAGTGGATGGGGGTTCTCTTCTCTCCACAACATCACCAAAACTTGTGGTGGTTTGTGTTTTGATAGTAGCTATGCTAATTGGTGTGAGGTGTTATCTTATTGTGGTTTTGATTTGTATTTCCCTGATAATTAGTGATGTTGAACATCTTTTCATGTGCCTGTTGGCCATGTGTATGTCTCCTTTGTAAAAATGTCTATTCAATTTCTCTGCCTATTTTTAAATTGGGTTGTTTGCTTTTTTGTCGTTGAGTTGTATTTATTTTGAATATGAATCTCTTGTTGGATATATAATTTTCAAGTGTCTTCTCCCATTCAGTAGGAGAAGACACTTTTTTTGTGTTTTGGTTACTGTTTTGTGTTTTGGAGACAGTTTATTTTGCCGTGTAGAAGCCTTTTAGTTTGATTTAGTCCCATTCATCTTTTGCTTTTGTTTCCTTTGCTTTTGGAGTCACATCCACACAAGTTTTGCTACGACTGATGTCCAGGAAATTACTGCTTTTATTTTTCTTTAGAAATCTTATGGTGTCAGATCTTACATGCGAGTCTTTCATCCATTTCGAGTTAATTTTTGTGTTTGGAGCAAGATAGTTCTAATTTCATTCTTTTGCGTGAGACTGTCCAGTTTCTCAGCACCATTTATTGGAGAGACTGTTCTTTCTCTGTGTATATTCTTAGATCCTATGTCATAAATCAATTGTCCATATATGTGTGGGTTTAATTCTGGGCTTACATTTCTGCTCCACTGATCTGTATGTCTGTTTTTATACTAATGCCATACTGATTTGGTCATTATAGTTTTGTAGTGCAGTTTGAAATCAGGGAGAAAGATACCAGTTTTATGTATTCTCAAGATTGTTTTGGGTACTATGGTTCTATACAAATTTTAGAATTATTTGTCCTAGTTCTATAAAAAATACCATTAGAATTTTGATAGGGATTGCATTGAATCTGAGAATTGTTTTGTGTAATATGGATATCTTGGCAACATTAATTCTTCCAATCCATGAGCATGGAATATCTTTCCATTTATTTGTGTCTTCTTCAATTTCTTTCATCAGTTTCTTATAGTTTTCATTGTGCAGGTCTTTTACTCCTTTGGTTAAATTTATCCCTAGGTATTTTTATTCTTTTTTATACAATTGTAAATGAGATTTTTTTTTAAAAAAATGGGATCTTTTTAAAAAAAACTTTTTTCTGATAATTTCTTGGTAGACTATAGAAACACCACAGATTTCTGTATATTGATTTTGTATCCTGTTACTTTGCTGAATAGATTTATTATTTATTTATTATAATAGTTTTTTTGGTGGAGTCTTTTGGGTTTTCTATATGTAGTATCATGTCATCTCTAAATAGTGGGTTTTACTTCTTCCTTTCCAAATTGGATGCCTTTCTTATTGTTTTTTTTTTTTTTTCTTTGCCTAACTGTTGTGGTCAGGACTTCTAATATTGTGTTGAATTAAAGTGATAAGAGTGGGAATCCTTGCCTTATAGGAATAGGCAAGGAATATAGAGGAATTCCTCTTAGAGGAAAAGCTTTTGGTTTTTCACTGTTGAGTCTGATGTTAGCTATGGATTTGTCATTTATGGCCTTTGTTATGTTTATATGTTCCCTTTATACCTACTTTGTTGGCAATTTTTATCATGAGCAGATGTTGAATTTGACTATTCTCATCTATTGAGACCACTATAGGATTTTTATCCTTCATTTTGTTAATTATACTAGCTTTCTTTTCATTTACATTTGCATGGAATATCTTTTTCCTTCTCTTTTGTTCAGTCTGTGTATGTCTTTCCAGCTGGAGTCAGTCTTTTGTAGGCAGCTTATAGATGAGTCTCTCTTTTTTTAATCCATTTACCCACCCCTTGCCTTTTGATTGGAGAATTTCGTTTATTTACATTTTAAGTAATTTTTGATAGTGTTTACTTATTGTTATTTTGTTAATTGTTTTATGGCTGTCTCTTTCTTTAGTGTTCTCTTTGTCATCTACTTTTGTGTACTTACCACACGTTTTTGCTTTGTGGTTATTGTTAGGTTCCCGTACAGTTTCCTATGTATATAGTGATCTGTTTTGAGTTGATAGTAACTTAAATTTGAACATATTCCTCATGTTATTTTTATATATGTGTATATATATATATATATATATATATATGTATATATATATATATATTAATTTGTTGGCGGGCATGAGTTGGGAGAGGGAGAAAGAGAGAGAGAGAGAGAGAGAGAGAGAATCCTCAAGTAGACTTCCCACTGAGAGTGGAGCCCAACACAGGGCTTGATCCCAGGACCCTGAGATCATGACCTAAGCTGAAATCAAGAGTTGGACACTTAACCAACTGAGCCACCCAGGTGCCCCTCTATGTTTTATATTTTTGATGTGACATTTTACATCCTTTTATTTTATGCATCCCTTAATTAATTATTGTAGTTTTAGTTAATTTAACTACGTTTGTTTTTTTATTTTTATGCTACCTTTAAAAGTGATTGGTCTACTAGTTTTATTACATGTTTACCTTTTCCAGTGAGATTTTTACTTTTGTGTATTTTCTTGTTATTAATTAGTGCCATTTAATTTTAGTTTAGGGAAGTCCTTTAACGTTTCTTGTAAAGCTAGTTTAGTGGTGATGAACTAATTTTTGCTTATCTGGAATTTAGCTTTTGCTTATCTGGAAAACTCTTAACCTCTCCTTCAATTCTGAATGCCAGGTAGAGAATTCTTGGTTGGACTTTTTTCCTTTCAGCACTTTGAATAGGTTGGGCCACTCCCTCCTGGCCTGCAAAGTCTCTGCTGAAAAGTCTGTTGACTTTTCAACAACTTTGAGGAATTCAAATTTTTTTCTAGGCTTTTCTTGTATGTAATAAGTTGTTTTTCTCTTGTTGTTTTTAAGATTCTCTTTTTTATAACTTTTACCATTTTAATTATAATATGTCTTGGTGTGGATCTCTTTGGGTCCATCTATTTTTGAACTCTGGGCTTTTTGGAACTATGTGTGTTTCTTCTTCAGATTAGTGAAGATTTCAGCCATTATGTCTTCTAATATGTTTTCTGTTCCTTTTTCCCTATCTTCTCCTAGGACTCCTGTAATGCAAATATTATTCTGCTTGATGTTTTCCCAAAGGTCCCTTAAGTTATCCCCTCTAAAAAATAATCTTGTTTTCTTTTTGCTGTTCTGTCTGGGTGAGTTATATTGTATTATCTTCCCAGTCACTGATCTGTCTTTCAGTTTCATTGAGCTGTTGTTGAAATCCTCTAGTATGTTTTCATTTATTGTATTCTTCAGCTCTAAACTTCAGTTTGGGACTTTCTTATATTTCCTGTCTTTGTTGAGGCTCTTGTTAGGTTTGTACATTCTTCTGAGTTTGGTGAACATCCTTATGACAATTAGTTCGAATTCTGATTGCTTATCTCCATTTAATTAATGTCTTTTTTTTTATGTCTTGTCTTGTTCTTTTGTTTGGAACATATTCCTCTCTCTCCTTATTTTGCCTGACTCTGAATTTTTTCTATGTATTAGGCAAATCAACCACTTCTTAGTCTTAAAGGAGCAGCTTTGTGTAGGAAATGTCATATGGAACCCAGAAGTGCAATCCCTTCTGTGCAAGCTGGGCACTCAGAGGGTATCTCCTGTGCCCACTGTGCCCAATGGTCTGCTGTGGAGGGGCTGTATTTACAATGGGAGGATTGAGTAGGGCTCTAGTGCCATGGCGGGGGGGGGGTGAGTGGGGCTGTCACCTGGTCTAGTCACAAAGTGGTTGCAGCATAGGGGTTGGCAGGTTGTCCCCTGGCCTGGCTGTGATGCACTACTGTGATGGGGTACAGGGGAGGTCTGGTCTGTTACCAGATCCAACTGTGATGTGTGATTGCCTGCAGGGGTGAGCCCACTTGCACTAGTGGGTTAGAGATTGTTCCAAAATTGTCTCTACCAGTTAGGTTACATTAGGCTTTTCTGTGGTAACAAATAACCCCAAACTCTCAATGCCTTAACACAATAGAAGTTCATTTCTTGCTCAAATAAAGACCCATTGGGTTTGGGTGTCTTTTTGTGGCACTTAACCTCTATGAGGTGACTTGGCAATCCAAGCTCTTTTGATCCTGGGGCTCTGTAATCTCAATGCAGCACCTCCTTGATTATTGCCATGCAGGACGGAGAACCATATGGGACTTTGCCTTTCTTCAGCACTGAGAAGTGATATTTATTTTCTTGCTCACACTTTGTTGGACCAAACTATTCTTGCGGTCCCACCTAACTACAAGTGCATTGGGAAATGAGGTTTTTCTGTGTACCCTGGAAGAGTGAGTGAGGCACCTGTGTTAGTGTGGACTAGCTATGTGAAATTGAATTTTTTTAAACAAGAGATTTAGCTTAAAACTCAAAATTATTCAAAAGAAGACCTTGACATTTTTGTAAATTTATAATTGGAAAAATTTGATTATTGGCCTCTCTAGCATAGTTGGTGGTTCAAGGATTACTCAAGGGTTGGACTAAAAATGCATTTTTATGGCAGATGTGAAATAACCAAGTCTACTTTCATAATGTCACCTTACTTACATTCCTTCGCTTCCTTTAGAAAATTGGTTTTGTGTTTGTTATTTTACCTAACCTCCCCATTTTGTAGTGATTCTGAAATGAGTCAGAGTTTTAAGCTATTCCACATTCTGCTATGGTAGACTTGCAAAGCTACCTTGAACTTAGAATAATATATCATGAAAACCCCCAGAAAATTAGGCTGAGCCTTATGAAATTATTGATACTTAATTTTTTTTAACTTTCAAAAGAAGTTTTATATGGTTCATTCTTATAGTTAATCATAAGTATGAAAAATGGTTACGACATTGTCATTTCCCATATTTAAAACCTGCTTGCCTTGGTGTAACCCTAATTTAGATCTTGCAATAGGATCTTTGAGGTCATTTCAAGTAAGGAATTTTGTACATAGAATTTTGAATTGTAAGCATCATTGTTTTATACAAGCTCTTCAGCCATGACCAAGTGGTTCGCAACATGACAAGTGGTTCATTTCAGTGAATTATTTAACAAGTTAATTATCCACAGTTTCCTCAGAGCCTGTGGTTCTTCCTTAGGTCAAGTACTCATTGCACATCTCTCCCAACTGCATGGCTAATGGTGATAAAAGATCCTTGTACTTCCTTCTTTAGTCCAACCCAAATTTAGTCATTTTATAGTAATACACCGGGGAAGGATCAGCTGCTACCCAATCTATCTCTGTTATGGTTTTTTTTTGTTGTTGTTGTTGTTACAACATCCATAGAAAATGATATATTGGCTTTATCTGTTGTTCACCTCTTCTCTAACTGTGAGGATAGCTACCGTTTATTGAATATGTGCTTTGTTTCCAGCAGTCTGCTAAGTGCAGCTCTATTAGGGAAATGGCATAATTACGTCCATTTCATGGATGATGAAAACCAAGGTTTAGTGAAATTAAATGACTTACTCAAGGCTGTGTATCTAGTAGGTGGCAAAACCACTATTGCAATCTGGCCCCACCTGTAATAGACCCTGAGTTCATACCATGTTACCCCTGCTTCCTTTCTTCAGTTTCTTCTTGTACTCATGGAAAATCACCCATGTTCATAAGTACCATTTCTATTTCAACTGAAGGGAAATTTTAGTAGGAGGTTTTGCAAACCAAAATGTAGTACTTTCATAGGCCTCAGAAGGTCTGAGTATAAGGAACTCTAGATGAACATTTGGGTTAATGGTTCCAACATCTCCACTTGGATTTTTATGTAATGAAAATAGGCCAAGAAATACTAATCCTTTAAGTATTGTGAAACAGGTGTCTGTTTTATCTTCACAAAAATTAAAAACAGACAAAAGAAACATAACAGTTCCAAAGATAGCTCTTTGAGGACATATCCTGTAGAGTGTGCTTTATAGGTCTTGAATATGACAAACCCTCAAGAAGCTTTTGATTTGTAAATACAGCAGCAGTTGTGAAACAGATCACAATGAGCAAATTGTTTTGTTCTAAAGGCTCTTTGGGTGAATTCTCATAGTCTCAAAGTACTTACTTGCTTCCAGTGTAAATATTTAAACTTTTTAGGCTTCATAGTTTTAAAAATAGGGAGTATATGGCTCTTAAGTTTCAAAAAGTTGCGGCTTTAGGTCATAAAGCCAGGAAATATTTATGATTTGTAAGCTATCTTTCTTAGGATAATGTGTTAGGCATATTTTTTAAAATTCTCATAGTTTTTTTTTTTTTTAAACTTTCAGAGAGAATGTAGTCTTGTATCTTTTTTATCCACATAATCTTAATGAATGTGATACTAATTGGACTACAGCAAATGGAAAATAATGAAGGAAATGAATATCAGATTTTACATATTTGCTTTTTTACAAATATCAATTCATAAATGGATGGGATGTAATGTGGTACTATCAAAACCTTTGTGGTTAAATTTACTTTTAATCACTTATTATCTTTTGGCAGCTAGAAAACCTTTAATCTTTGTGGAAAGAAATTAAACTTTAAACCTTACACACTAAAAAGAAAAAGCTGTTAAGGTGGAGTTTACGAACTATAAAACTAATCAGTCAACGCTAGCAAATTTGCAGAAAACTATGCTGATAATTATATAATACTATATTATTCTTCTACTTTGATATAGTGTATTTGCTAATTTCATAGTAGTCATGCTCATTATATTTTTGATAGCCTGTAATATCTATTACAAATATTTCAACTTGCATTCTGTATATACTTTTGCATTTAAGACAAAAAATGGAAATGATATGTAAACTTGAGTTTAGAGAAATAATTATACAATTATAAAAAGTGAGGCCTCTTCCAAAATGAGCAAGTTCGTCTGCTATGCCAAACACAGTAATCTGGAGTGAAATTGGGTTCCAGTTCTATCTCTAGCATTTATTATCTCTAAACATTTGGGTAGTTATTTAATATACATAAGCCTTAGTTTTCTTATCTGTAAAATGGTTCTAATGGAAGCTTCTACCTCATACGATCCTTGGGAACATTAATGAGATGAATCTGTGTTAAAACATTTAGTGCTTGCACAGTAACTGGCACAGGACAGGCACTCAGTAAATTCTTTGCAATTATTTTAATTTTTTAAAAAAGATTTTATTTATTTACTTGACAGAGAGATAGGGAGCACAGAGCAGAGTGGCAGGCAGAGGGAGAGGGAGAAGCAGGCTCTCCTCTGAGGAGGAGCCTGATGCGGGGCTCACCATCAGGAGTCTGGGATCATAACCTGAGCCAAAGGCAGTGACTGACCAACTGAGCCACCCAGGAGCCCCTCTTAGCTATTATTTTTATTAACATGACAGTAATTTTTTAGGAGTAAGAAATGATCTGGTTCCTTGGAAGTTTATACAGACATAAAAATGTGCATGTGGATTATGTGGGACCTGATGAAACAAATAGTAAATACATTAAGGGTGTTTCTAACAATTATGGTTTATTGATAACATTTATAACAGTAATGTACTGTTTATAATAATGAAGATCCCCATGAACAAATCATATTTGTAATAATGAGTATAATTATAATGGATTAATAGCATAATTAGAATTGTGATGACTATTTAAAAACTGAGTTAGAAAATATTAACTTTATGTATGTGTTAATATAGATTGTTTATGCCAAAATGAAATTGTGAATCTATGAAAGTTACGAGATAGCAATCAAGAAACTTGTGTTGCTTGAAAAAGAGAACCACTGTAAGGAAAGCCTTCTTCCACCCAGAGAAATGGACATGCCTGGGAACAAAAAGACAGCTTCCTAAAGTAAACATCCTGTAATCCACAGGGTAATAAGTCAAAAGAGGGTAGTACATCCCACCAGGAGTCAATATTCTAGTGCTATTATGTATCACTCTCAATTGTGTACTCTTAACATTTGACAAAGAATCTATTGAAGCAACATAGAGATAATTTGCATGCAAGGTCCAGGGAATACTTTTGCCCTCCCACTGGATTTCATGTAAACTGAAACTGTACAAATACAACTCTGTCGTAACTTGTTTTCAATTGTAGCTTTTTGTGCTTCTTCTCCTGTGACATCTTACTAGGTTACATTAGACCTAATTGTATTAGGTTAATTATGACCTGACCATATACAAAGCAAAATAAAGTCACTAAGAAGGTATGATTTTTATAGGGGGTGAAATTTTGAAATTAACAAAGGGTAAAAGGAGAAAAAAAGTCAGAATTTTATTATTGTAGATAACTTGCTCCAAACCCTTTCCCTGAAAAGATTTTTACTTTGGTACAAAATGTGTCATTTATCTTATTTGGCTACTATTGTACTGAAAACTAATTTTAAAATTCCTTTAACTGGTTAACATTGATGGAAGCCTCATAAGTTCAATGAGTAGGTACAGAATGGTGGGATGAATTAGACAGAGATCTTTCTCTCAAAAGGCTTATTGTCAAGAAGGGAAGTTAGGAGTAGAAGATTAGGCAAGAAGAGATCAGGTTATAAGAGCCGTACTATGAACATTATGCTATAAATAGGCAAAATTACATATAAGTGCTAGTTCTTCTGATAAGGTTCAGGATAACGACCTCTGGGCTATTTACAGAGATAATGTAAACTTTCATTTAAGTTCTCCTTACTGCTATGCTGTGGCAATCATCCATCCGTCCAGCCATATATCAAACATTTATAGAATGTCAACTCTACCAGGCACTAAGCCTATAAAAATGAATTAACCTTTTATGGAGTTCACAGCATAGTAAGGGAGACATCACATTTTATTGGAGTTTATTTACTCTTCTTAGTGGTGGGACTGAAATATGTACCAGAAGTTAGTGAGTTGGAAGTTGAGGGTTAAAGCACAATAACTATTGTTAAGGTCAGCTTAAAAACAATTAATTTAGAAGTGCAAGGTTTTAGATCTTTGGGGTCATGAAAATGACCTCGTACATTTCACACAGAGAAAGGTTCAGGGAAGATAAATCATTTATTCAAGGCAACATGGTTTACTGACAACTCAGCTCAGAGCTGGATCCCACCGCTGGTTCTTTCCGCTCCACTCTGTTCCTCTTTCCATCAAGTCCGTTGCCTCAGGAGGGTTAATAGTTAACATAAATGTTTTATGTAGTGCCTGAGCCAAAGAAAACATGCCCAAATTGTTGTTTAAAAGGGAATAAATGGTTATACGAGCAGCTTAATTGCAGGTACTGGATTAGAAGTAGATTTATTCTGCAAAGACCAACAAAGGAATTAATGCAGCTTTAGGAAGAGATCACCTTACAAATTAGGGAGTCATCAGGACTCCACTCGACTCTGATGTGAACACAGAGACATTTTAGAAAACATCAAAACATGGAAAAACTGGGGGCACATTCATAAAAGCCAAAAGGAAAATATTCATTCCCAAGGAAGGATGAATATAAATGGAATCTGATTCCTTGGCAATCTGGAATTCCTTATGATAAGGCTGAAGTAGACTTTTAATAAATTAAAGCTCTTCTTTGGCCATTTCTCTTTCTTTTTTTTTTTTTTTTGTCACATAGGACTGTGTAGGCCTATGTTCAGTGGTTACTGTTGAAATAATGTTTGTATTCTGGGCTAGTCTACTGTCATGGGAGATTTTAGGAGGATGACATCTATTCAGCCATGGACGAGCTGTGGACTTAGGACAAGTTACATAACCATTCTGAGCCTCAGTTTCCTCGTTGATACTATGAAACATGAAATATGAAACCACTTAGGATTCCTTACAGCTCTAAAACTTTATGCTTTTCCAGTAGGTAATACTTGCCTGTTCACAGAGTATAACTGCAAATGGTTAGTTGAGCTTTGTGTTCTACTTAATATGCACTGGTAAATAAAGTTGCTGATAACTAGGAATAGAAAGAAAAATGATAGCTCACTCATTTTAATGAGGATGCTGAAAACATATGCAGTGGCTTACTATTAAACTATTCCACTAGTGGAGAAATTGGAAATATCACAATAAAAATTTTCAATTTTCCATTCCAGTAACTTTATTGAATTGCCAAGGCATATAACAACAGCCAAAGTTGATACATTAAATGTAGATGTTTAAGAACAAAGTTAATATGTGATATTATTGTTTCTCATTTTAGTCCCTTTCTGCCAGCTCTCTCCAAAGTTAAATAAATCTTCTTCCTTACTTATTACCAAAACAAGTCTTACGATTTCAGATAGTCTGAATAGTGTTTCACCTAATTCTTTATTCTTTTGTAAAGGTAGTAAATCACTATATATTTCATTTCTTCACTGCCAAGTGTAATGCAATGTTAATATTCTTTTAGTTTCCACTGAGTCTGTCTTCTGGCTTCTATTTTCAGTTTATGATCCTTGTTTCTATATTTGGTAAAAGTCTGCTTATGTTTTTCAAATATGATGTAAGGCAATCTTTTAACAAAATGTTTCTGAGAAAAAACCTAAAGCAATCTGAATTATTGTAATTTTAGATAATATGCTTCCCAAGAAAGCAATATAATGCTTTCTTAAAGGACAGAGCTACTATTTGGCTTCAAATATTGTTACATTTTATGTATTTATTCTACAGTTAATAATATTCTCATCCTTTTATTTGATGCTAATGTTATGGTAGAAGCTGTCTGCCTTCTGACCCCCATTCCCTCTTTGTGTGTCCCTGCCAAGACAGATGAAATTTCTTCTGGCTCTCTGTTTCCTGCATCAGCTGTGGACCTTCAACCTGGCCACTAGGGGACTTTGATTTTGATCATATTCCAAAGATCTGGCAATTAATTAGCATGAACAGTATTGTTAAGAAGTTGCATAAAGAGCTTGTAGTGTTATGACCCATGTTCTTTTATCTTAAAACAATTCTGAGTGTATGAGTATGATCCATGGGGTGAGACGATCTGTTAACCCTAAGGATGATCACTGATGACCAGGATATTTGCTAGTATTTGGGGAAGGGTCAGCTGTATTGGCAACATTCTTCAAAGAAGCCATGGTTTCCAGTGGGCCTCAGTGGTAGCCAGGCTAGAGATGGTTTTGCTATTATTGAATTCCACCTGTGGTGGGGTATGATTAATATGATTCTTGACTTTGAAGAGGAAAGCTTCTCCATCTAGAGTGGAAGAAACCCCCTTGAGAAGTAGAAGACGTCATCAAATTGCCTGAAATCTGGCTTTATGTAAATGGTTTAGGTATGTGATGGGTTATACAGAAAAGAAAATATTAAATCTCTGTCTTGGGGTAGAGGATGAAGCTCAGGGGGGATCACAAAGCACGTCTCCATTTAATTCTCCAATTTTAGGACAAATGTTTAGAAGAAAAAGAGGACTCCACATATGACATAGAACAAAGCTCTAACCTTTGATAAGATCAGTCAAGCTTTGCCTTAGGAGCCAGGATGGATAAGGACCAGGACCACCTCCAAGGGCTAGTTCGCTTCAGCCTGTGTTGTGGAGGTCTGCTTCCCACACAGTTTTTTTTTTTTTTAAAGATTTTATTTATTTATTTGACAGAGAGATCACAAG